>NC_058154.1:6237619-6487619 GCF_011075055.1 Mangifera indica
CGTGTAAGGATTTTAAGCATGCTTTTTGCTTTCCTGTATCATATGAGTCATTATAAAACCAAAAATATTTGTTTTCCATTTTTTGAAAACATACATAACTTAGAAAATGTTTTTCCTCTATCTTTATTTTTCTGAAATCATGCATATGTTATGATTCCTCATGTATACATGTATAACCATAACATGAAATATTCTCATTCATTGTTTTTCCTTATTCTTTTCAAGCTTCATCGAGCATCAGATTATTTTCTCATGCATTCCATATGAATATACAAATTTATTATAATGGTTTTTTACACATATCATGCACATAATTAAGCAAAATTAACCTACATCACATAAAATAACATTTTTGCCCTTATGAATATAAGGGTTATTCCACGTATCATGCACATAATTAAGCAAAAATTAACCTTATGGATAAAATTACGTGCTTACCCTTAATGCAAATTTTTTCATCAATTCATCATTTTTCATATATTCAACACATAAAATTCACAAAGCTAACCCTAGGAATATGAAATGTCTAAAATACCCTTATGGCCAAAAATTACATCATGAATTCTAATGAATTTGTTTATCCTTTTAAGCATAAATCACCTTAATTCTAATATGTTACACACTTATACAAGTAAAGGTTATTTAAATAACCTAACTCAAATTACTTCAAGTATGTAAAATATGAAATTCTTACCTTTTCTTTTGCTAATTAGGTGATTTAAGTCTATCCTTCTTCTTTTCTTCTTTCTAGCAACCTTAATTAACCAAAAACATAATCATCCATCAAAACTCTAAACTTGACATCTCTTAAAAATTAAACTTTTTACCTTAGAACTTACCAGAATTGATAGATCTATACTTTTTATAACTAGAGGCTCTAGAAATTAGGTGGTTTAGTTAGGTTTTTTGATGAATTTCACTTGAAAGAAAAACTTTAGTTAAAATTATGGAGATTTTTGGCTAAGGAAGAAGAAAATGAATAGTTGGTTGGTTTTATAAGTTTTTTGAACTAATTTACTCTTAACCTTTTCCAAAAAATGACTATTTTATCTTTAACCAATTACCAAAAACCTTTAGCACCATTATATAATTTCAAGTGTGCCATTAATTTTACATTCCCACTTTGTCTCTTAAATCCTTCTAAAATGACCATTTTACCACTTCTGAAAATTATTGCTCATTTAGTAGTTTTTTATAATTCTTTTATAATTTCTTTAAACAACAAATTATAAAATCAACTCTACGGGTAATTTTGGAAGTAGAGTTCACTGACATACCTAAATCGAGGTGTTACATTTCTTCCCCCCTTAGAAGAATTTCGTTCTCAAAATTTAAACAAATAAGTTGGGAAATCTCTCTCTTATTTGTTGCTCAACCTCTCATGTGGCTTCTTCTACCTTATGATTCTTCCATAATACTTCCACTAATGGAATTGTCTTATTTCGAAGCTCTTTTATTTTTCTGTCTAGTATTTGCACCGGTTGCTTCTCATAAGCTAAATCTTCTTTTAATTCCACATCATCTAATTTTAATATATGTGAAGGATTGCTAATGTACTTTCTCAATAAATAAATATGAAATACATTAAGAACTCGATCCATACTAGGTGGAAGTACAAGTCTATAAGCCACTTTGCCCACTCTTTCTAAAATTTCAAATGGGCCAATAAATCTTGGAGCAAGTTTCCCTTTTCTTCCAAATCTCATCACATGCTTGTAAAGGGCTACTTTCACAAAAAACTTTGTCACCAGGTTGAAACTCTACTTCTTTCCTTTTCAAATTTGTATAGCTCTTTTGTCTATCTTGAGCTTGCTTCAATCTAGTCTTGATAGTCTTTATATCTTACACCATCCTCTGGGTTAACTCAGGCCCAAGAACTTGACTCAAATCATCTCGCTCTCCTATGTCATCCCAATGTAATGGGGATCTACACTTTCTTCCATAAAAAGCCTCATATGGTGTCATTTTAATGGTGGACTGGTAACTATTATTATATGCAAATTCTATCAATGGAACCATTCCATGCCAGTTTATTTTGTAATCTAAACAATAGACCCTCAACATATCCTCTAGTATTTGATTCACCATTTCTGCCTAGCCATCTGTTTGAGGATGATATGTTGTGCTAAATACCAGCCTAGTACCCAATGCTCTCTGTAAGCTACCCTAAAAAGTTGAAACAAATCTGGGGTTTTTATCTATTTGACACAATAGTTTTGGGTATGCCATGTAATCTCATAATCTATCGTACATAAATCTAGGCCAGTTGATCTGAAGCAAAACTATCTTTCACTAGAATAAAATGTGTCGATTTAGTCAATCTATCTACAATCATCCATAGTGCATTATAGGTTTTTGTACTCGAGGTAGGCTAATGATGAAATCTATTAAAATATCTTCTCACTTCCATTTAGGAATACTAATTGGGTGAAGTAAACCCAAAGGTCTTTGATGCTCGGTCTTAACCTGTTGACATACCAAGCACTTGGCTACATAATCACCAATATCTTTCTTCATACCTATCCACCAATAAGTTTTCTTTAAATCTAGATACATCTTTACTCCCCAAGGGTGGGCAGTGTAAAGTGTATCATGTGTTTCACTCATGATTTTCTTTCTTAAATCCAAATCTTGGGGAATACATACCTTGTTTCTGAACTTGAGCACGTCATCAATCATTTGAAACTCAGTTGTTTTCCCTTCACATATCTGTTGACTTATTTTTTAGCACCACAAATCTTTTACTTGTTTCTCTTTTATTTCATTGAGGATATTAGGTTGAATTTCCAATCTGGCCACCCGACTCCCTATCACCTCAATCTGTTCCCTCTGAAACTCTTCCTATAACTTTATCTAAGTGGTGAGATGAGCTATGACAATCTTTCTACTCAAGGCATCAATTACCATATTTGCTTGGCTAATACTTAATATCATATTTATAATCTTTAACTAGCTCCAACCATCTTTTTTATCGCATATTCAAGTCTTTCTGAGTGAAAAAATATTTTAGACTTTTATGGTCGGTGTAGATATTACATTTAACTCCATATAAATAATGCCTCCAAATTTTTAAAGCAAAAACCACTATCGCTAACTCTAAATCATGGGTAAGGTAGCGTGTTTCATAATCTTTTAACTGTCGAGAGGCATACGCTATCACCTTACCCTTTTATATCAGCACGACTCCCCAGCCATTATGCGAGGCATCGTAATAAACATCATAGTCTACACCCTCCTCTGGTAATACTAAAATAGAAGCTGTAGTCAACCACCTTTTTAGCTCTTGGAAACTTTTTTCACAAGCATCATTCCATAGAAAAGGAGTTTCTTGTCTAGTAAGAGTTGTAAGTGGCTTGGCCAACTAGGTAAAACTTTGTACAAATCTCCTATAATAACCGGCTAGCCCTAAAAAGCTTCTGATCTCTTTCACCATCTTCAGCCTTGCCCATTCAAGAATTGTTTCCACTTTACTGGGGTCTACAACTATACCTTTCTTAGTAACCACGTGTCCCAAAAATACTATTCCATCCAACTAGAATTCACACTTAGAGAATTTGGCATATAATTTATTTTCTCTCAATCTTTGTAACACAAATCTCAAGTGTTTGGTATGTTCTTCTTCTGATCTAGAGTATATCAAGATATCATTAATAAATACCACCAGGAATTTGTCAAGGCAATCATGAAATACTCAATTCATTAAATCCATAAAGATTGCTAGAGCATTAGTCAATCTAAAGGGTATTACCACAAACTCGTAGTGCACGTAGTGGGTCTGAAAAGCTATATTTGGAATATCTTGCTCTGCAATCCTCACCTAGTGATAACCCGACCTCAAGTCAATTTTAGAGAACACATAAGCTCTTTTCAATTGATCAAATAAATCATCAATTCGAGGTAATGGGTATTTATTCTTCACACTCAGTTTATTCAACTTCTTGTAATCTATGCACATACGAAATGACCCATCTTTTTTTTTGACAAATAGTATGGGCGCTCCTAAGGAAAGTGGTTGGGTCTAATAAAACCCTTATCTAAAAGTTCTTTACAACTGTTTCTTTAATTCTTGTAATTTAACTAGAGCCATCCGGTAAGGGGCCTTTGAAATTGAGGCTAAGCCAGGTTCTAACCTATACTAAACTTCAACTCTTTGAATATCACGCTCATGTACCACATGAGCTAAATATCCCGCACACCTCTTTTTCAATAATTTTTGCATCTTTATACTGTTGATCATTATACTAGGTTGATGGCCCTCTCCAAAACTAAAGTGATCCCTATTGTTGAGTTGGAATCGAGCCTTTTTCTTTCTATAGTCAATCTCGACTCCATATCTTTCTAAGAAATTCATGCCAAAGATAACATCAAAATTGGACATATCCAAGACAATCGAGTCTACCTTTAACTCTCTCTTATGTAGCATTACCCTCTGGTCCCTTAACATCTTATCAATAATCACACTCCCACCATCCAGCATCTCAACTCTAATGGAATGGATAGATCTAACAGGCACTAAACCTACCCTTTCAATAACCCCATGTGTAATAAAGGAGTGTTTAGCTCCTGAATCAATCAATGCATACAAGGAAACATAGTGGAATAAGAGCTGATCAGTAACAGCAGATGGACTAGCCTCTGCCTAGCTATGGGTAGCTGTATAGACCCGTGCATTAGTACCTCTCCCTGGTTACACTAGTAGAATTAGGATTTGTTGTGGCTGTATCGGGACTGGCACCTCGTTACTCTGGCACTCCTTTGCTATATGCCTTGGCTATTAACATTTATAACAAATTACATGTTTCTGTCAGTACCAATATTCCCCACTATGGCGTCTCCCATAAATCTGACACTGGGGAATATTTTCTTTTCTAACCTTCTTGTCACTCTTCCCGTCTTTTCTACTTGCTTTTAATTGGAATTTTCTTTTTCCCATGTTGTTCATGAAACTTAAGCTAATTGAACTACCCCCTAATGCTATAACAAGTGTTGAAACAATCAATGAAGCAGGTAGAGCTGACCGACTTGGCATCACTATCTGGGGTGCTGTCAATGATGAAGGTGCATTCCTGGGTAGCTTATTAACATATACCTTCAACCTCAATGTTTTCTCCAATTCCTCTTCATAAGTTTGAGGAGGTTGTGGCCCAGCTAGCATATGCAAGGCTATCTCTAGTCTAAGGCCCTTAAGAAATCTGTCCAGTCAAAGACTAGGTGTACTCGCCATACCTAAAGCAAAACTAGATAGGACCTCAAAACGGGTAGAATAATCTTTTACTGAACCCTCCCCTGCTGCAAAGAAATGAACTCCTGAACTTTGATTGCTACCATATTAGTTGTTCTATATTGAGCCTTAAATGTCATTATGAAGTCTTGTCAGGTTATCAGATCCATATTTCTGGTTTCTTTAACTAGGTCCCACTATACGCGGGTCTCTCCCCTTATCAAGAAACTGGCATACCGAACTTTTTCTCTATCGGTTACAGGAAACAAATCCATGGTACTTTCCACCTGTTTGATCCACTCATTAGCCACCAAAGGATTTTTAGTACCTTTAAATTCAAGAGGGTTATACTGACTAAGTAAGGAATAAATGGGCTCAAGCCGCCTTTGAGCTTGAACTTCTTCTCTCCCTTCATTCCTCATTTCATTTTTGATTTCTTTTATGACCTCCTCACGAATCTCACTTCTAATCTCATCTCGGATAACATCTCTGGCTATATTTTCAGGTGTGGGTCTATCTTGACTCTCGATCAACACCTGACAGACTATATCTCTGATTTTTGCTAGCCCAATCCTAAACCACCTAACAGGGTAAGGTTAGATAGCTCTCCCATCTCTCTCTAAATACCCCTTCCAAGACCCCGTCCTCGTCTTGTGGTACTTCTCATCTAATAACTGCATAAGTGTAACTATATAAGGACTTTATCATTCTATTATTTGAATACATGCAAAGAAAACAACTTACTGTAGTCGATTCTCGAGAGCTGATCTATGAGACATGAGGCGCACCTGTGCAATACCAAAAAACAACTTACTATATATAAATATTATATTATATTACAACATATTCTATTATATCCATCTTTAAGTGCCCAAAATCGCGCTCTGATACCAAAAATGTAACCTTTCCTAACCAATAGGTATGTTACAGAAAAACGGTAAGAGTTCCTCTATTTTTTAGGGCCCGGGGAATTTTTTTTTTTTAACTATGCCCTGTAACACTCCTAATTAGCAATTTATACAAATCAGTCCTACCAACCGACTGGATTTTCATCAACTTAATCACAATTAACAAAATAAGTACATAATAATAACCATCATAAAAATTACCACCCATAGAAACTTTATAATCAATTTTCATGACTAGTCATAGATATACACATATATAGATATATATATATATATATATATGCACAATCACATATATACATATAGGAAATAAAATATATACATATCTACCAATATTTATATCAAGTATATATTTATGCATATATTCACATATATATCAAGACATATAAATCAACAAAAATATGGTGTCTTTCTCTTTTAGCCTTATGTCTCACTAGTGTTCCTTGGGAACCTTTGCTACAACTCTTTACCTGTAAAATATTAAATTAAACGGAGTGAACGACCATGGCTCAGTAAAAAAATCATACACAATACTCAAAACATTTCATACCAGTACTAATCTCTTCTATACTCAGCGTGTCTGGGCTATTCAAATACAAAATAAATGACAGGGAACACGCATTAAACACATATAATAATTCTTTTCTTTCACCCATTTATTCATTTCTTTACTATACAAATATGATTCACTTGTTATGATTTATGCATGTATGAGTGTCATGACTTTTCTATTTTCTGATCGTATATCTTTCTCGACTCTTTATCAGCCACATAGGCTTGCATGCATGATTCTAATGCAAATGACTTTCATAAAATATTTACTAATTCTTTCACTTTTTTTTTTGTCAAATATTTTCATTGACTGGTCTAGACTACATAAGACAGTACTCGCAGTCACCATACTAAGTGCAATCCTCTCTTATACGCATAATTCTCTATTTTCTTTTTCTTTATTGTCCACACAGTACAGCTAACATTTTTTTTTGTCCACACAGTACAACTAATATCTGTCTTTGTTGTCCACACAGTATAGCTGACATTTGTTTCTTTGCTGTCCACACAATACAACTCGTGTGTAAGGATTTTAAGCATGTTTTCTGTTTTCTTGTGTCATATGAGTCATTATAAAACCAAAAACATTTGTTTTCCATTTTCTAAAAACATGCATAACTTAAAAATTGTTTTTCCTCCATCTTTATTTTTCCGAAATCATGCATATGTTATGATTTCTCATGTATACATGTAAAACCATAACATGAAATATATCTATTCATTGTTTTTCCTTATTCTTTTCAAGTCTCATCGAGCATCAAATTATTTTCTCATGCATTCCATATGAATATACATATTTATTATAATGGTTTTTTACACATATCATGCACATAATTAAGCAAAATTAACCTACATCACATAAAATGACATTTTTGCCCTTATGGATATAAGGGTTATTCCACATATCATGTACATAATTAAGCAAAAATTAACCTTATGAATAAAATTACGTGCTTACCCTTAATGCAAATTCTTTCATCAATTCATCATTTTTCATATATTCAACACATAAAATTCACAAAGCTACCCCTAGGAATATGAAATGTCTAAAATACCCTTATGGCCAAAAATTACTTCATGAATCCTAATGAATTTCTTTATCTTTTTAAGCATAAATCACCTTAATTCTAATACCTTATACACTTATACAAGTAAAGGTTATTTAAATACCCTAACTCAAATTATTTCAAGTAAGTAAAGTATGAAATTCTTACATTTTCTTGAAACAAAAAATACATAGGATAAGTCAACCACACAATAACAAATAAAAAATTTAAAGGGGAAGCAAAGTCAATTCCTCAAGAAAGAAGAAACACTCAAATCAATTTCTCAATACAAAAATTCAAAGTTCAACAAAATCAAAAGATCAATCAAGCATCTAGTCAAACTCTTTACAACTCTATAATCATACCCAGCAAATACCATCTCAACTAGGGCTGGATTCGAGCCGAGCTGAGCTCGACTTAGTTTACATATAACTAAGCTTGAGTTCGAGCTCGAGCTCGTCAAGCTTGTGAAAGCCAAGCTCAAACTCAACTCAAATTCAACTCGGCTCGGCTCATTTTTCGTTATTAAAATGACATCGTTTTAATACATATTAGTCAAAATGATGTCATTTTGTATCAAAATTTTTAATTGAAAAATCTGGCTCGAACTCGAGCTCGACCGAGCTCGTACATGGCTAACTCGTTTCGGGCTCATTTGAACCAAGCTCGAACGGGTTCGGTTCGAGTCCAGCCCTAATCTCAACACAATATATTACTTTACATTAAGATTTGAAATAAAGTGAGTGAAACATTATGATTTTGAAGCAAAGAAAAGAGAGATTAAAAACACATTTCTAACACATTAAAGAAGATGATATGAGAGAGGAATTACCAAAGTTGTTGCTGCAACTTGAAAGGAGATGACTTGTTGAGTTGAAACCCTAGTTGTAGTAAAGTTTTTGACCACATAATGCATATGTGAGGAAATGAATTTTATTAAGGTTTGTGTAGTTTTATATAAAGGTAATTTAGTGTAAAATGAAGGGTAATTTTGTCCTAAACAAAACAACTTTCAGGTCAAAATTGGTACTTCGCATGTGTGTTATTTTAATTGGAAACAAGGGCATTTTGTCCTAAAATTATTATGAGAGTAAAATTGTAAGAAAAATAAGATTACATTAATAATCTTAAAATGCCTAAGGTTGAGATGGTTATCAGATTACCCTTATATTACCTGCCATATCAGTTTAGTAATAAAACATTATCAAAATTTTCATTACTTTTACAATCAAACAAAGAAATTCAAGTAATAAAAGTTAACTTGTTAATATTTTATTCTCTCAACCAAATGCTCCTTTAATATTTAAAATTATTTTTCTTTTTATTGAAATTTAAAAAAAAAAAAAAAAAATGAGCTTTAAATAATATCACCCTTAAAAGTAGACATGGCAAATGGGTCAGCCCTACCTAAAGCACAAAAAAATGGCCCTACCTAGAAAGACATGACCCAATATGTAACGGGTTGTGTCAGGCCCATGGACATTCAAGGTTGGCCCTTGGGCTTAGGCATCAGGCCCATGAGCCGACTCATGCACTATTCACAAATTAAATAAAAAAATTCTTCGTTTTTAAGGTTGCTTATAATTGCAACCTTGCAAGCTACAGTTGCAACCTTAAGGCTAGACCAGTAGCTGTTAAGGTTTGAATTTTTTTTATTTTTTCTATATAAACCCACACTCCCTCTCTAAAAGACACACATCCAATATAATTTTTCACTCTCTCATTATCTCTCTACATTTTCTTCTTTCAATCCCTTTCATATTCAACATTTTTTTTATTCAATTTCAATCTCAATTTCTTTCTATATTCTATTCATTAAATTTTGTAATAATTTTTTTGATTTTGGATTTAAAAACAGTTAAAAATAATTATTCAAATTTACTAATATAAATATCCATCCAAATTAATACAACCAAGGATTGTAAATTGTAAATTGTAAATCAATCACCCAAATCACATTTTATTCATATTTTTAAATGATATAAAATAATTTTATATTACTAATTATCGTATCTAATTAAAGAAAACTCTTTAATTTATCGATATTGTCATGATGAACTTGTTTTATATAATTATGTCTTTTATACACTCTGTCAACAAGAAGAATTGACTAGCTTATGCTCTTGGCCTTCAAATAGTGTCATTCGTAATTTTTTTTATATTTGTCACTAGTCCCTTGATACCTATTAACAACATAATTTCTTTTTTGTTTTTATAATTTATTAATTATTATTTTTCTTTAAAATATTTTCATAATAAAAAAAATTAATCTACTTTAAATAGAAAAGGTATGCAAGCAATTTAGACAACTTAACTTTTGTAAAATCAATTAATCATAAATTGGTACAATGTAAACATTGTCACATAGATCGTACATGATCTCTATTACAATATTTATATTACGCCCATTCTTGATTAATCAATTCTACAAAAGTAAAGTATTTCCAATCGTTTGAATACTTTTTTCATTTAGAACATATTAAATATTTTCATCACCAAAATACTTTTAAAAAAATTAATAATCAACAAAATTATAAAAACAAAAAAGAAATTATGTTGTTAATAGATATTAATGGAATTGTGGCAATAACAGATATAGAAAAAATGCGAGAGACATTGTTGGACAACCACTCACGCAAGTTATTTGGTTCTTCTTGATGGTTGAGCATATGAAAAGTAGTTGTTTCAACTTAAGTGTCGGTTAAGTCAAGAAGACATAATTAGAAAAAGCAAGTTCATTACAATGTTACCAATAAAATAAAGAGTTCTCTTTAATTAAATAAGATAAATAGTAATAAAAAATGATTTACATAATTTAAAAATATAAGCAAAATGTGATTTAGGTGATTAGTTTGTAATTTACGATCCTCAATTGTATTAATTTGAAAAAAAATCTATATTAATCAATTTAAATAATTATTTTTTATTAATATATAGACAAGTGGCCCCACAGGCTAGGCCCAATCCTAAATATATAGGGCATGCCATAGGCCTTATGATTTCCTTAGGTCAACCCAACTTAAAAGCCCGCAACTATACTGGTCTTAGACCAACATGACCCCTAGGCCTAGTGGGTTGCACCAGAGCCAGCCCAGCGTGACCCATTAACATCTCTACCTGAAAGAATTCAATCTGAAATTTGTAGAAATTTAACTTGATTATGGTCCAAGTTACCAAAAATTTCATCCCACTGATTCGAAGCTTTGGCCCATTCACTGGAATTAAAAAAAAAAAAAAAGGCTTCTGAATTCAATTTTCATTCTTCTTCAACTCTTCAAACTTCGACTCATCAACAATTCCCTGTCAACTGAAATTGCTTAAAACAGATTCCCTATTTCTGTGTGGTCTCTTTTCTTCTTCTTAAACATTCACATTAGATGTCCAAAACGCAACCTTAGTTGCTTTTTGTTCTCCTTCCGCAAATGACTCTTGAGCGAGTTTTTCCTTCTATTACGAATTTGAACGAACGCAACCATCCAGGAAGGACTTAGATTGCAATGCAGTGATTTGGCAAGATTAATGAAGTGCTGAGTTTAAGAGAATAAAAGGGACGATGTCGTTTTGCAAACTAAGTAAATAATGTAGAAGAAGAAGTTGAATCTGTTGACTTGGCGGAATTAGAATTTTGTATAAATACGTGTAATGAAATTTTAAAAGAGAATGAAGTTCTTAGTCATCTTCTCCCACACTCTCTACATGTTTTCCTTCTCTCTCTAGATTCTTCTCAATTTGAAATTCTTCTTCTCATTCTGAAATTCTTCTTCTTCTAATTCTTGGCGACTAAACGCTTCAATTGGTATCAAAGCAATTCCTGGACATGGTGGATGGCACACGAAATCAAGAGCTCTATCGGGAAATGGCTCATATGGTGCAAGAGGCGGAGTTACGACAACAACGTCTACTGAAAGAGTCTATCGATGAAATCAAGAGCTTGATTGGTGGTTTAAGTATGCAGCAATCAGAAATTTTCACTAAACAAAAGCTTGTGGATCTTACAAAGGAAGGAAGAGCACCAAAATCGAATCATAATCTTCCCTGGGGTCGCTCAACAAAACTAGAATTTCCAAAGTTCAATGGTGAAAACCCAGACACTTAGCTCTTACGAGCATAATATTTTTTTGAGGTGGATGAAACAACACCAGAAAATTTGGTTAAAGTAGCAGCTCTGCATTTAGAGGGAAGAGCCATACAATGGCATCAAAGTTTCATGAAATCCAAGGAAGGTCAGAACGTAATCTGGAAAGAGTATGTTCAGTGTCTGAATGCCAGGTTTGGTGCTCATGCTTATGACGATCCTTTGTCTGATTTACGTAATTTGCGACAGAATGGTTCACTCCAAGATTATTTGGATGGCTTTGATGAATTGTATCAAGGGTTGGTATCCGTGAAGATCAGGCCTTTAGTTTCTTCCTTTCAGGACTAGTGGATGTCTTACAAATGCCAGTTCGGATGTTCCGACCAAAGACTCTTGTCGAAGCATATGCTTTAGCCAAGCTGCAGGAGATAACAGTAATAGCCATGAAGGATCAACCAAAGCCATTTTAGAGGACACCTCAATTAGGAACAACATCTAAGCATTCCAATATTCCAACCATTAATTATCCACCTTCTAATGTTACTACAGGTACCATAACCAAACCTCAATCACAAGCAGGCCTTCTACCTACTCCTAATATTCCCAAATCTCACAAACCAATGACAAGAAGGGAAATCGATGAAAAGAGGGCCAAGGGGTTATGTTTTTGGTGTAATGATAAATACACCTTTGGCCATAAATGCAAGAAAAAATAGTTATATAACTTGCAGCTTCAGGTAGATGCAAGAGAAGAGGATGAACTTCTACTGGAGACTGAAGATGTGGAATATGAAGAAGGGCCAAGTTTACTGCATTTGTCATTAAATGCCTTAAATGGTGCAAAGGGTCCTAGAGTTATGAGATTGGAAAGGCTATATGGGAAGTGGTCCATTTTTATTTTAGTGGACTCGGGTAGTACTCATAATTTTCTGGCAAGAGAAACAGCTATGAGATTGGGGTGTTTACTTAAACCTGTGGAAGGCACTAAGGTATCAGTGGCTAACGGTCAACAACTACTATGCAATTCGGTATGCGAAGGGTTCCAATGGAAGACTGAAGGGCAGGTTTTCATAATTGATGCTTACATCTTGCCTCTTGAAAACTATGACTTAATCTTGGGGGCTCAATGGTTGGCTACACTTGGAGACATAACTTGGAACTTTAAGGCTCTAAGGATGGCATTTACACAAGGTGGTCAGTAGAGAGTTTTACAAGGACAAAAAGGGAAAAGGCTATCAATTGTCAACCACAACAGGTTATGCAAGTTATTAAAAAGGAACCAGTAACTAGCTTCCATCCAGGTATTAATGCAATCCAAGGAAATAGAGTTGGTGATGTTGCAAACGACAGGAGAAATAGATGTGAAGGAATGGAAAGAGTTGGCCTCACTTTTAGAAGAGTTCCAAAATGTTTTTAAGGAGAAGTTAGAGTTGTTTCCTTTAAGGCCACAAGATCATCATCTCACTTTAAAGGAGAACGGGCAACCAGTGAATTTGAGACCATACCGTTACAACTGTCTTCAGAAGGATGTAATCGAAAAAATGGTAGGAGAAATGCTTGATTCTGGAGTTATAAGACCCAGCACCAGTCCTTATTCAAGTCCCATTGTCTTGGTTAAGAAAAAAGATGGGTCATGGAGGTTTTGTGTAGACTACAGAAGCTTAAATCAATCCACAGTCAAGAACAAATATCTCATTCCTATTGTAGAAGACTTGTTGGATGAATTAGGACAAGCCAAGGTGTTTTCGAAAATCGACTTGAGGTCGGGATATTGGCAAATACACATGCATACTAACTCCATTGAGAAGATAGCGTTCAAAACCCATGGAGGTCACTATGAGTTCGTTGTTATGCCTTTCGGCTTAACCAACGCACCCTCCCCCTTTCAAGATTTGATGAACTCCATCTTCAAGGCTTACTTGAGGCGATTTGTGTTGGTATTTTTTTATGACATCCTCATTTATAGCAAGGACAAAATAGAGCATTTATCTCACCTAGAATCAGTGCTTAGGTTGTTAAGGAATAACAAGTTGGTGGCTAGGAAGAATAAGTGCTCTTTTGGGTGTACTCAGATATCATATTTGGGTCACATTATTTCAGACCAAGGGGTTATGATTGATCCAGCCAAGGTGAAAGCAGTAGAGGAATGGCCGGTTCCGAAATCTGTCAAGCAATTGAGAGGCTTTCTAGGCCTTATGGTCATATAGCTAGACCATTGCTAGAACTACTCAAGACAAACTCTTTTCATTGGAATAGTTCAGCACAGGAAACATTTGACAAATTAAAAGGAGCCATGGTGACTGCCCCTGTTTTGGCTTTACCAAACTTTAACAAAAAATTTATGATTGAAATAAATGCATGTGGTGAAGGAATTGGTGTTGTATTGATGCAAGATGGTCATCTGTTGGCATACATAAGTAAGTCTTTGTCTCCTAAAAATGACTTACTTTCAGTTTATGAGAAGGAGATGCTTGTTATTCTTTATGCAATCAAGAAATGGGAGCATTATTTGGTGGACCAATACTTCCTTATAAAAACGGATCATCAAAGCCTAAAGCATTTATTAGAGCAGAAGGTTACTACTCCTTCACAGCAAGACTGGGTTGCCAAATTGATGCAGTATAGTTATGAAATAGTGTATAAAAAAGGAAAAGAAAATTTAGCTGCAGATGCCTTGTCCCGATTACAAGCTATGGAATCCAATTGTTTGATTAGGAGTCTACTACCATCTGAATTTTTGAAGAAAGTGGAAGAGTCATGGCTTAAGGATGACCATTTGCAAACCATTATTAATGCAAAGAAACAAGATCTAGCAGTACATCCAGAATACAGTTGGCAATAGAACCAATTAAAGAGGCAAGGAAAATTTGTAGTGGGCAAAGATTTGGCTTTACGAAATAAGTTGATTGCTTTATTTCATGCCTCAACCATGGGAGGGCATTCTGGTGTTAGTGTCACGGCCAGAAGGATAAGTTTTATACTTTACTAGAGAGGCTTGTGGAAAGATGTTCGGAATTTCATTCGGACATGTGAAATTTGCCAAAGATTCAAACCAGAAAATGTTGCCTCTCCAGGTCTATTACAGCCGCTGCCTATTCCGACAGGAGTCTTCACCGATGTTACTATAGACTTTATCGAAGGGTTGCCGAAGTCACAAGGAAGATTAGTAATCTTAGTAGTGGTTGACCGGCTCATTAAGTTTAGCCATTTCATGGGGTTGAAACATCTTTTTTCTGTTGTAACAGTTGCACAAGTTTTTCTGGACAACATTTATAAATTACATGGTCTTCCCAATACCATTACTAGTGATCGTGGACCTATCTTCATTAGTCAATTTTGGTAGGAAATGTTCAAACTGCTGGGAGTCGGCGTGCAATTTTCCACAGCCTATCATCCACAAATAGACGGCCAAACAGAGGTCGTTAATCGGTGTCTAGAAAATTATCTTCGCTACATGGCTGGAGATTTGCCCCACACATGGTTTCGTTGGTTATCCTTAGCCGAGTTTTGGTACAATACTTCGTACCACTCGAGTATTCATATGTCCCGTTTGAAGCTCTATATGGCTATTCACCATCTATACAAGTACCATATTTTCCTAATGATTCACGGATTGCGGCTGTTGATGCTTTTCTTCGATCTCGCGAAGACACTATCCTGGTGCTCCAGCGAAACATGGCAAGGGCTCAACATAGGATGAAGATGTTTGCTGATAAAAAGAGGACAGAAAGGAGATTTGACATTGGTGATTGGGTTTACCTCAAGCTCCAACCTTATCGACAAACTTCTTTGCACCAGAGATGCCCGAAACTCCAAGCTCGCTATTATGGCCCTTTTCAAATTATGGACAAGGTGAGAGCAGTAGCAGATAAACTCCAGCTACCAGCTGATGCTGAAATACATAATGTGTTTCACGTGTCCTTGCTCAAACCGGCGTATGCTTCCATTCAATCTTCAAGTACTCTGCCACCATGAGTGCCACTATCTGACCGCATTCCCCAGGCTGTGCTAGATCGACGGATGGTAAAACGTCAGAATACAGCAGCAACTCAAGTTTTAATTCAATGGCAGGGGTTTTCGCAGGCTGCAGCAACATGGGAGTTCGCTGATGAAATGCGTCAACGGTTTCCTCAATTCTCCCTTGAGGACAAGGTTGCCGAAGGGGAGGAAATTGTTATGAATTTGAACGAACGTAACCATCCAGGAAGGACTTAGATTGCAATGCAGTGATTTGGCAAGATTAATGAAGTGCTGAGTTTAGGAGAATAAAAGGGACGGTGTCGTTTTGCAAACTAAGTAAATAATGTAAAAGAAGAAGTTGAATCTGCTGACTTGGCGGAATTAGAATTTTGTATAAATACGTGTAATGAAATTTTAAAAAGAAATGAAGTTCTTAGTCATCTTCTCCCACACTCTCTGCATATTTTCCCTCTCTCTCTAGATTCTTCTCAATTTGAATTTCTTCTCATTATGAAATTCTTCTTCTTCTAATTCTTGGCGGCTGAACGCATCACCTTCATTTCCAACATTAATCAATGCACCCCCGATCTTCTGCCCAAAGAATATTTTTTTCATAATTATGTTTCTTCCTTATTCAAGCATTGCTTGTTTTACTACATTTTTTCTCACCTTCGATAGTTTTGATTTGTGCTTTACATGCTCTCTCCTTTATGGGTGCGTGGAGGTCGATAACAGAAGAGTATTTTGAAGAAATCTAACATAATATGAGGATTTTAATTTATCAGGCAAGTGTAGGAATTGAAACCTTTTAGGCCTTTCAGCATTATAAGCAGAAAAGCTTTTCAAAAATGACATTTTTCTGATCAATGCAGATACAGAAATGAACAGTTTGAGTTGCTAAAATAAACATATATTACAAATTTGATATAACTTCTATATCTATTGGTACCACAATAAATAAATAATCATTGTATTCTGTTCTGCTTCCAGTTGCCCAGTTTGATGTAAAATACTCACTCAACCTACGAGATTTTGATGGCTGATCCTTTACAAGCAAAAGGCTGAATTCCAATCAACACTTGAAGACAGCTATCATTACCAGTAACCAGAACCCCGGAAGAATTAAGCAGCTATCAGCCATATCAAATCGGGGATGGCAAAATATATGTTTATATTATAATCAGACAAATTAGGACTCCATGAACACCAGGCTGTGCAAGAGGAGAGCAATGAAGCTCAAAAGTAGCATTTTTAAGAGCATGTCTCTTGATGAACTACTCACACTAAGCTGTCCCGCATTTATGAACTCATCCTTGCCAACAGTTATTGAGACATTTACAGACAAGGAACCTGATGGATAAGAGATTCATTTATATCTCATGGTACATGTTTAAAGCGATTCTGACTGCCAAAGAAGACAAAGATAGCAACTTTCATATTAAATAAACTTACAATCATAGTTAGCCCATCCGAGTCGTTGCTGAGCCAGATCATATACAAAGATTTTATCTTTTAGAACAAGATCTACAAAATGAAAAAACAAAACAAGAAATTAATTCCACAGTTTAAATGGTAAAGAAATGGGTAAAAGGTTTTGCAGCTTCTAGATGTTGATTAATACAGACAGATGCACTAAACATTTCTGAAACATTCTTAAAGATTTTTTATTTCAATGAAAACTGTTTATGCATTGTGAAACAGCTCCTGATCCCTTACATGTCCAAGAGAAACTTGTATAGAGAAAGGCTTACAAACAAATACGGCCTATCAAAAGAAAATCTAAAATTTATTAAATGGACTAATATATACAAGTCAAAAGCATGCGCCTCGTCTGATCCTTGTATATCTATGTCATATACTCAACAAAATAATTGCAATGCCTAAATTCCTTTATTATTTCAGATATCCAAAGCTGATGTGCCGAAACAACAAAGGGTTGTCTTTTTACTTGGTTTAAAAATCATGAATGACATTATAAACTTCCCACATGCAATGGCTTATACAAGATGCATTTCCTCATAAGAGTAAGAACTAAATCAGAGTAACAACCACTGGGAAAAATTGTAAAATCTATTTTCACAATGGAAGGGTATGCAAGACTACAAGTAAACAGATCATAAATAAGAAGCAGTCAGTTAATCATGGGATATAGTTAAATGTTTGATCAGTATTAACGGAATGACTAAGATCCACTGTATATTGTAGATGCAATATGACTCATTGAATTTTGGAAGTCAAAGTGAACTGCTCAGCTTTAAATATGTTTGTGGCCCAGGAAGCTAACCTCCTAAAATGGATACTTCTCCTTGAACTTTCTCAAAACCAATGCACCACATCGCAGCACCACCCTGAAACATATAGCACGTTCAATATTTTTCAGCAGTGGCATATCATATAGGGCTGGACTCGAACCGAGCCAACTCGAGCTCAGCTTGAACAAGCCCAAAACGAGCCAACCCTAGCCAAGCTAGAGCTACTCGCCAGATTTTCCAATTAAAAATTTTGATACAAAACGACGTCGTTTTGACCAATATGTATTAAAACGATATCATTTTAATAACGAAAAAAGAGTCGAGCCGAATTCGAGCTTGGCTTTTACGAGCTCGAGTTCGAACTCAAGCTCATCTATATGTGAACCAAACCGAGCTCGAGCTCGGCTCGAATCCAGCCCTAACGTCATGGACAAGAGTCATACCTAATGTATAACTCGAAAAGAGGCAGAGTAGTAAAAGAGGCAAGATAAACAACTCACATAGAAAACAAAATGTGTAAGGTACTCTTCTGGTTTTAAAATCATGGATGCACCACCATCAAAATTTAGACTAACCATGGGGAATATCTCGGATACACTGAATTGAAAACAGAAATTTAGCTTCAGATGTTTACAAATTAATAAAGGGCAAGTAAGTACAGTATATTCATCCGAAAGATGAAGTTTAAGACTGAACCTGGTGGAGACCAGATAACACTGTTTTCCTTTAGATACGGTGGGAGTCACAGATTGTGACACACTTGTAGTTATCTATAAAATAAATCAGTGGAAGACCCATAGAACATAATAGAAGCAATTTTAACAAAAAATTCAGTAGAACAACAAAAGGCAGCTAGTCAGTGGCATAAGGCATATTAAAACCTTCAAGTGGAAGAGCTTGTTATAGTTATGTTTATTTGTTTAAGTTCCAACAACATAACAAAAGCTTCTATCAGGTTGAATAATTGCAATCTCAATTCATTGCAAGAACTTTCAAATGATACTTTTGTGCAAAGGCCCAAAAATACTTCGAAGCAGTGTTTTTAAAACCAAACCAGACCAGCTGGTTCGACCGGTTAAACCATGAACCAACCACTCTACAATCTAGTCCAAACTATATATAAATATTGATTTATTTGAAATTCGATCAAACCTTATAAACCTATTAAACCAAAAAAACTACTTAAAATCAATAAAACCAAGTTTACATAATACTACACAATTTTTGTCTTATTAAAAGTTAAAATTTGTAAGATTTTAATTGAATTAATGATAAAATTTATAATTTTTTTTATCTATGTAATAGAGTGTTAGTTGTTTAATTAACATATTTGAAATTATATTTTATATGTTTCATATGATTTATATTTAAAAAATATAATAGATGTTTGATACTATTCAAAAAATACATAATAATTTGGCAATCGGTTATCTGGTTGAACCACAAACTAGTAAGATAACTGGTTTAACCATTGGTCTAATTTCCAAAAACGTTGCTTCAAAGGTATATAATAAATAAAGTAGTATCCCAAGTTCACTCTAGCTACTGTTCCATTTCACATTTTGAGATGAAACAAATTGCAAGAATACAGGAAATGAGCAGATGGAGCAGATATTAACCAAAATGGGTTAAGCAAGAACCAGCAGAAGACACAATTTTAAAGCAGGTGCATACAAAAAGGTTTGGATTTATACAAGTATAAATTAAAAAATTATTCTGTTCTTCAAAAAAGATTTTTCCAGAAATTTTACAATGAGTAGCAACATGGTCCACAGAGATGGAACTTTACCAAAATAGCCTATAAAGAGGACTATTATAGAGTTCTTTATCTTATAAAATGATTTTTCTATACCAGAATACAACTTTCAGAAAAACAGAAAACCTCCCTAATACTTTAACCAAGCATGTTAAGCGAGAGACATGAAAGCCATCAACTTATCATAGTTAAATGCAATCCTGAAAACAAAATGACTGAAAAATGACAATTTTCATACTTACAGCATCAACAAAAGGATCAAAAGCCTCTTCTACAAGGTAAGTTAAAGTTGTTCCAGAGTCAACAATAGTTTCTCTGTTATTTGAAGCTGCAAATGCCGCTGGATCAATGGGTAATAATGTTCCATTGACAGAAATGCTCTGCAAATTTATATTATAATGAGGCCTGAAATTTTCAAAGAGGCGGTCAAAATTAATATTCATACATTATAGTTGAAAGCAAGATTATTATGTAGGTACTCAATAATCATTTATACAAAGCAGAAAATTAAAGTCCTACATTATAACATTTATATCACAATAAACCAAATAATATGCTTGACAACCACAACACTCGCCTCCCAACCCACCTAAAAATAAGAGAGAGACATGGCATTAAAAACCAAACAGTCTATTTTTGCAAAGTTTCATAGATTACCAACTCATTAAAGGTCAAATTAAAAAATATTGGTCACCCAAATATCATCAGTCCTTATAGACACAGGTTTCAAATCTCACAGAAGAATTCACAACAACATTACAATATTCATTTTCTCAAAAGACATTAGAATATTCATGTTTGATAGCTAGTTCCAACTACCTAATTAGCTTTTCAGTATCCTCCAATTTGACAGAAAACTCACAAATATAAACTGATAAATGAATGAACCATTATCATATAAATGTAAAGATGTGTTGTCTTTAGGCATACTCATTACCAAGGTGAAAAGTCTGGAGGAAATGGAAGGGCATTCTTCTCAAAGCCCAGAAGACATTAACAAGTAATTTTCTTCTGAATAGCCAAACAACTTTGGTAATACCCAGTCTTTTAAAGGACCTAACATAACATCTCAAGTTCAAAAATCTCCTAACAAAAAAAGAATGACAAAGAAAAAGAAAACCTCTTCAACTACCAGAAGACGGTAGAATAGAACCTCAGTATCTAGATTTTATGAAATCCTGTTGACAGCTTAAGGGTATAAAAATAAATGAAGAACAGGAAAGATTGCCAAAAAAAAAAATAACAAACTTTGATGGAACCAGTGGAGTATAAACAATGCTTGGCTCCAAAATCTCCCCAAGAACCAATTTACCGCCTCCATTGCCCTCTCCTTTTAAGCAATGAGAGAAAGCTCTGGGTGTTATCCCACGAGATGACAGTTGTGATATAACTGACAGATCCCCTTGGCCAAATCCAAATATCCCATCAATTGCTTTATCTGTTTTAGTCAAGTCCCCACTCTGATAGGTGCTACACCTGTTTCCAGTACCAAGTCAAGCAATAAATTCCAATTAACACAAATAAGAAGGAATTAGTGTAGAAAACAGCAGCTACTGAAAAATGACATAATGGGTGAAGGCTGAATATGAAACATGACTCAAAATCAATTGTAGATAAATGTGCTAGTTCGTGTCATCCGGTTATGTCAAATTGGGTTTCAGTAAGAAACCCACAACCCTAACCTGACCCGAAATTAAATTGTATCGAAATTTCTCAACCTTGACCTAGCTAAAATAGTTTCAGGTTGACTTGACACAACCCAAACTATACAATGGATCATGTCATGTCAAAACAAATGCAACAGCACAAAGTTTTACGAAACAATACATTTTGTCATGAAACAATATGATTTGTTACAGAATGACATGTTTTGCTATGAAAAGGCATGTTTTGTCAAAACAAAACTATATGTTTTGAATTTGAGACAATGTAAATAGGCTAATTGAAACTCGATGGGTCATTTGTAAAATTGCATTGGGTCATAGTAACCATTGATGTTTCTATATGAAGGAAACATTATAGTTTAATTTGTATTTGTGCTTGCACTTTCACACTTAACAACCTTTGCCACCAGGTGAGCTAGTTGTTGGCAACTCTAAAGGTTGAGAAAGAAGCATGCAAGTATTATTGTATATAAGGATTATTGTATCATAATTCTCTCCCTCTTTCCTTCTAAATTGTTCTCCATGTTCATCTATCATGGCCAAGCTTTGAGATGAGAACTGATAGAGCTCTTATAACTAAGATTGATTCACATAGGCCCAAGGGGAGAGATACAAAGGAGATTCAACAAGGGGAGAAAGTGGTCCAAGGTTATCATATTAAGCAACTTGTGAGGATGACATTTGGCAAACTGTGAGTGGAGAAGAATCAAAATACCATTATGAAAGTGCGAATAAAAAGAGAAGTGTAGACAGGAATGAAGGCAAAGAATTGCAATGAATGATCAATGTTTTCATTGGAGAGTATTAGCCTCTTAAAACAGTTAGCTATTAGTAGTTTTCATTGAATAATTAAATTGTAATGAATGGTTGTAAAGATTGATGATGAGCAATATAGGTATTGAACTCCATTCACTTTACCTTTAGTTTTATCCCCTTTAAATTATTTGTCCAATAATTCTAGGAATTTGTTACCAAGAGTTTCGATTTAGTGTGATCTCATTTATTTTATTTCATTTTCTTTAGGTGATTCAGTTTCCAAGGTTAGCATATATTATAAATATATGTTTTTCTATTATATAATATTGTATGTTAATTATTTTTATTTCTGTTACCTTATTTAGGATTTAAACATATATAAATTATGTACCATTGTGATAATTGAAAATATAACAAATACAATTTTATTCTTTTTTTTTTTTTACATAGTATCAGAGTCAAATCATTGAAAAAACAATCTTGTGGCTACCATCACCCAACCATCTTCCTCCAATATCACTCCTATTCTCGAAACTGCCACTCTCAAATCCTGGCAGTTCCAATGTCTCTATTTCTCCCATCACCGTTCACAAACTCTTAGGCCCAAACTATGTTTAATGTTCACGATTAGTTTTGATGTACATGTGAGGAAAAGAGGAAAAAAATATATATATCACTAGAGTTATAGTCGCACCGCTGAAAGAGAAGCCCAAATTCAAAGCCTAGAATTCCAAGAACAACATGGTGATGTCATCGTTAATCAATTCCATGACGGTGAAAATTAGCAAAAATTTTATGTTCTACGACATGACCAAAGAGATTTGAGATGCAACCATGGAAACTTTTTCCCACAAAGAAAATATGTTGGAATAGAAAGCAACCTTAATGATCTTCGTCAATGAGACCTTAATGTCCCCCAATACTTCAACTTGTTTTTTCATCAATGGCAACAACTAGATCAGTTCAAGGTTTACAATTGGGAAAGTTCAAAAATGGCTGCAAGTACAAGAGTATCATCGAGAAGAAACGTGTGTTCAAATTTTTTATGGAGTTAAATCCAAGCCTCAATAAAGTTTGCGGTCGTATATTAGTGACAAAGCCTCTGCCATTACTTCGAGAAACTTTTTCTGATGTTCATTGTTAAAGAAGGAAGAAGCTAATGCTTGAAGGGCAAACAAGTGAGTCTTCAGCCATGACAACACAAAGAAATGCATCAAATTCCAAAGAAAGGGAGACCCAGGTGTAAACACTGCCAAAAGTTGGGGCACAAAGACAACTATTAGGGATTGCATGGGAAGCCACCAGACTATAAACCTCATGGACAAAGAGATTACCAAAGTAATGGAAACTCTGCCTCTACCCCTATCGAAGAACATTCTTCATTTGTGGAGCCTAGCCCCTTTAGTAAAAAACAACTTGATGCTCTCCAAAAATTGTTAACTCAAACCATCCAATCTCATTCCCAAAAACTGTCAGGCACTACTATTGGAATAGGTTCAATTGCTTAGAAAGGTAACTCCACAAATACCTAGAAAGTTTATAAAACTAGATCAAAATCTTGGATTGTTGACTCAGGTGCATCAAATCATGACTGTGAATGTAAGATTGTTGAGAGATTTTATTTCATACACACAATTATTTTGTAAAGATTGCGGATGGTTCTCTTTAGAAAATAACAAGATTTGGTTCAATCTCTCTCTCAAAAGACATAACACCAAAATCAATGTGATTGGTCCCAAATCTAGATTGTAATCTATTGTCTATCAATAAACTTACCAATGACTTGAATTGCATCATTAAATTTACTTCTTAAAATTGTGTATTTCAAGACTTGAATTCGAGAAAGATGATTGGCAATGCTAATGTGTTTGCAGGTGTTAACCTTTTTAAAAGTGAAGGGCATTTAAAAGGGCAACATCAGCCTATCAAGAGTGTACCTCAAAGTCTTGTGTCATCTTTCAATGTAGTCTCAAAATAAAGATTGTGTAATTATGTTATGACACTATCGATTAGGTCATCCAAGTTTTTCATACCTTGCAAAATTGTTCCCATCTTTATTTCTCAATAAAAATCCAAATTTCTTTTATTGTGAGACTTGTCAATTGTTAAAATATATTTGAAATTCATATCAAAGTGTCTCATACAAATCATCTTGTTCTTTTACTCTAATTCATAGTGACATGTGGAGTCCATCCAAAACAAAAAAATGTCACCGAATCTAAGTGGTTTGTTTTGTTTATCGATGATCATACTCAAGTCACATGGGTATTTCTTATAAGGGAGAAATCCGAAATGGAAAAATTTTTTGAAAATTTCAACATGCTCAATACTCCGTTTAATAGCAAAATTCCAATCTTTCAAATTGATTATGTCAAAGAATATTTTTCTTTTCACCTAGGAAAATATCTCTTTGAACAGGGAATTGCTCATCAAAGTTCTTGTGCTGAAGACCCACAACAAAATGGAGTCTCAAAAAAGAAAAACAGACATTTGTTGGAAGTAGCTAGATCTTTTATGTTCACCTCCAATGTTCCAAAATCTTTTAGGGGAAAGATATCCTCACATCTATGCATCTCATAAACAAAATGTCATCACGAGTTTTAAATTTCAAAATACCGTGTCAAGTCCTTCTTGAGTTCTTTTCAAATTCTCACCTCATCCCCACCATTCCCTTAAAGGTATTCGGTTGTTCAACCTTGTTCACATAAATCAACCTCACTGAAGCAAATTGGACCCAAAATTAGAAAAATGCATCTTCCTTGAGTATTCTCCTACATAAAAAGTGTATACGTGTTATTCTCTTAAAAAAGGTCAAATATTTGTTTCAATGGACATTACCTTCATAGAAAATCAACCTTTTTACCCAAAATCTAATATTTAAAGGGAGAATTAGTCAATCGAAGAATATTATTTTTGGGATAAAATTGACTCAATCACATTTGAATTCAATCCCTACACAAGTCCATCAGTCCCTTTTGCGCCTTCTTCTTCTCCTATTGTTCCACCATAAAATGACAAAACTAAGTCATGAAGTAACTTAGCCTCTAAAGTCTAAAATTGAACCAAGATCAGATGTTCCTTCAAATTCTCCAACTTCTCAGGACGAGTTAGAGACAATTACACATCCTTTACAAAACCTTAACTCAGAATTAAACCCCTAGGCTCATGAAATACTAGGTAACAATGATGTTATTTTTTACCAAAATATTGTTGAGTTATCAAATGATCTTGGGTGGGCTATTGCTCTTCGAAAGGGTGTTTGCTCATGCACCCATCACCTTATTTCACTTTTTATTTCCTCTGAAAGCTTGTCTCTAACTTTTAAGGCATTCACACTTAAGCTTGCCTCCACTGAGATACCCAATAATATCCATGAAGCCTTGAAACAACCAAAGTGGAAAGTAGCAATGAAAGCGGAAATTAGAGCACTTTAGAAAAATGGGACTTGGGAAGTGACTACCTTACCAGACCACAAGAAAACTGTGGTGTGCAAATGGATTTTCACCATTAAGCACAATGCCAACGACAATATAGAGAGATACAAGGCTAGGTTGGTTGCTCAAGGTTTTACTCAATCCTATAAGATAGATTATCAAGAGACTTTTGCCCTTGTTGCAAAGCTCAACACAATCAAAACTCTTCTTTCTATGGCTATTAATCTTGATTGGCCCTTGTACCAATTAGATGTCAAGTATGCATACTTCAATGGTGATCTTGAGAAAGAGGTCTACATGTACATGCCCTCTAGTCTTGAAAGGTCAAAAAAAGTATATAAGCTCAAAAAGTCACTCTATGGACTAAAACAATCTCTCAGAGCACGATTTGACGGATTCTCAAAAGCTAAGAAGAAGTTTGGATACACTGAATACCAGACAGATCATACTTTGTTCCTCAAAGAATCCAATGAAGAAATTATCAAACTAAAAAAATTATGACAAATGACTATCGAGAAGAAATTATTCGATTGAAGAAAGTTTTGGCAATGGAATTCAAGATAAAGGACTTGGGATTTCTAAAGTATTTTCTAGGATGGAAGTTGCTTGGTCAAGAAAAGGTATTTATGTTTCTCAACATACATACATTTTAGACTTGTTGAAAAAGACAAGAATGTTTAGTTGCAAACATGCTAAGTAGGTTGCAATGAAAAAGATAGGAATGTTTAGTTATTGAACGTGAAGGAGTAATCGCCTGCAATGTTTTAAAATTGGATGGGCAGGTTTCATTTTGGCTTCGGGTCAGGCCTTCATTTGGGTTTTGTGAAGGTCCAACTGAATCCTTGGGCTGGGGTCGGTGTGCTATGTGAGTTGGAGTTGAATTCGTAGGAATATTGGACTTGAAACTGGAGATTGGCATATGTGAGCTGAGAGAAACCAAAATTGGGCTGGTATGGGTCGGATATAAGAAACGGGTTTGTTGTGCTTGGTTCCTGGGGAAACTTTGCCTAGACGCAACACATATCGTTCATCAATTATTGTATTTTTCTTCTCCACTTGGCGTGCACGCATCATCATTTCTAACAACGTCTTGGGATGAAGCATCTTCACTTCCGATCGGATTTCATCCAACAATCCATTCATGAAAATGATCTTCATTTTGTCTTCCGAAAGATCATCGACAGTCGTAGAGAGCAACTCAAACCTACTGCAGTAGTCTTGGACTGATCCCATTTGTCGAAGGCTGAAGAGCTCTTCCTCCGCCGAGCGCTCGTCTAGTGGTAGAAACAGCTCCAACACCTCCCATTTGAACACCTCCCAGCCTGCAAATGACTGATGTTTTTCATGCCACTGCAACCAATGTAGTGCATCCCCTTCCATGCCAACACCGGCGGTTATCAATTTCTCTAGCTCCGTCAAACTATTCACCTGGAAGTATCGCTCAATCTTAGAAATCCAATCTAATGCCTCCACCCCGTTGAAGAGAGGTAGCTCCAATTGTTGGTACAATAGGTCCTTTCTATTACCTCCCCACGTTTCACCTACGTCTCTCTCTATCTCATTCATTCATCCTCTGTCCTTTCTGGAGATGGCCCGGTTGGATCCATGGGTGGAGGAGAGCATGATGTCGAGGTGGCGGCCCCTATCGATGTCTTCCCTTTATCGTTATTTTCACGTGCGACAGCCGATTCCCTCAACTCCCTTAAAAATTCCTTGATGGTCTCCACGTTGTACTCCATTCGTTCCATCCTAGCATTGTTGTCTCTCACCTTCGATCAGAATATTTCCATCCCTTCCTTCATAGCTGTTAGTTCAACCTCTAACTTTTCCACCCTTGTCTCCATCCGAGTCATGCTATGATACCAATCTGTTATAGACCTGGAAGACTGAGGACTACAAAACGAGGGAATTGCAATTCACTGAAGGTGCAAAACAGACTTGCAGGAATTCCAGAAACGCAATCTCATTTAACCCACACTAACCATTTCGATATTTTCAATGTAACAGTATTATGTAATGCACCAGATTTGACAAAATGATATAATTCATGCATTCATCTTCTTTCCATTTTGCTATCAATTACAATGGCCAAGGGATTCTTCCCTGATTTACAATTAGCATATTGGATTAACAAAAAGTTACGAGAATAGTAACAACAAAAACCACTCCCAAACAGCAACTACTCTTATTACAACTGCTCATCACCTACAACACTTCGAGAGGTTGTCATCTCTCATTTCCTAACCACTCCTTTTCTCCATTTTTTTTCCCTTTTTCTTCTTTTTTTTTTTTTATACTCCATCCCCCAAGATTATATCTACTCCCCCACTCCTATTCTTTTCTCTATCACTTCATCGCTTGAATTTCCCTAGATCAAGTACAAGCTTCTTTCTTCAGTCCCCTACTGCTCTTGACTTGAGAGATTTTCCTCAGTTGCTTGATTATCTTGTGCTCTTCCTACACGACTGCCACTTGTCATTCTCCTTTTCTTGAACTTCCTTTTCACATATACCTTCACCCTAACAGCCTCACATGTAATGCTTTTGGCTGTGAAAGGAATTGGAGTGTGTTTAACCATGTAAGTATTAATTAGTTATACTTACATAAACATTCAATATATATTATCCTATTCTCATTTACTTTTTAATATGTGTACTAATCAATATGTATTTCATATGTATACAAGTTCATAGCAAGAAAAGAAATAAATTAGCACAACAAAGACTAAATGATTTAGTCTTTGTGAAATACAATTGAGCATTGCAATGTTGATATTCAATTACCGATAGCATAGACTCAATTTTACTTGATACAATTGATGAAAGCAATGAATGGTTTATGGGGCAAATGGAGGGGGCAAATGATGTCGATAGTGGTGATGAATTGGTGTTTGAAGATGATTCTTTAACATAGGATAATGTTGCTAGGGCTAGTGGGGCTGACAAACCTGTTTATGCTACAAGAGCTACTACAAGTTTTTGCATTGGTGGGGCTGAACCTATAACCAAAAAGGCCAAAATCTCAT
This sequence comes from Mangifera indica, assembly GCF_011075055.1. Taxonomy (NCBI): domain Eukaryota; kingdom Viridiplantae; phylum Streptophyta; class Magnoliopsida; order Sapindales; family Anacardiaceae; genus Mangifera; species Mangifera indica. The sequence continues at coordinate 6,266,269 of NC_058154.1, forward strand.
CTTTTTTTACACATACCCATAAGTGAATATCTAAGGATAAGAAGGTTCTAGAATACAAGTCATTTGATGAAGAAATGGATGAAATTGGAGATGAAAAATTCAATGATAAGGAAGAAGATGTGTCATTCGATGATGAAGATAAAGACTTAGATTTCGATTAAAATACATTTTTTATAACAATTTATGCACATCGAAGAGTTTTAATATTCTTTCATGTTTTAATATAAAAATCAATTTGTGCTTTTGAGATTTTATTTATTATACTATTCTTTGGTAATTGAGTGATTAGTCTTCATTATATTTTATTTTTTATTATTATTTTTTTATCGTTTTTGGTCCAAAAGCAATGCTTCCGCTTCGCTTTTTTTGCTTAAGCGATGCGACCCTACATCGCTTTTTGGCGCTTTTTGCCTTTAACAACTATGAACTATAATAAAAAATTGTGAGTTTGCACCATTTTTTGATATGGAGAGGTGAATGACAAGGAAGAATATACCCCGATCAATTTTGAGTAGACTCAAACACAACCTGAACTATATTTCAAGTCAAAAAATTTCAACCACAACTAAATTTTTTTTGTATTGTGTTGTATCGTATCAAATTAACTAGTCGTCTAAAAAAAGTCAGCTCTAGTTGCAAATAAATAAAATCTTTGTTAAATAAAATATGTTAATTGCATCTTTTCAACATTTCCAACAAACAAATAAGAACACAATAATTTAACTATGTGCACCACTAATTAGGGTTCCCTTCATGAATAATATTATCAACATCACAAAAGTACGAGCTTATTCTACAAATGAAAGCAATACAAAAGTTAGTAGAAATTACAAAAAAGATGATTGTAGAGAAATTTTTAAGAGTAGTGCTACTACAATCACCTTACTTTTAAAGTAAATGGCAACAAAATAAAATAATATGTCATATACTTTGAGGTTCTTTGAAATTTCTTCCATCTATTCTCTTCCTTTGCAAAGTTATAATCTATTCATATCATGTTCAAGCAAACGTTTTTGAAATAGTCATAAGAACTCACCCGAAAACAATTGGCGCTGAAGAGTTAGTAGTAATAGCCTCACCCAAAATAGCGTCAAAATACAATGTGTCATATATATATGAGCCTGATGTCCCACTTTCATCTTCATATTGAAATGAATAACCGCACAGGTTACTTTGAGGAGGACATTCAGTTGCTGTCTGAATTTCTAAAGCACACAGTGGATCTGAACAGGGAACTGGTCTAGCAGTTGATGAGCTAGAAGTGTCGAAAAAATTAAGCTGAACCTATAAAACACATAAAATTTCATGAAATAAGAGATACTCTAGATTTTCATTTCACTATAATATCTCATGTGATTAAGGAGCTAAAAATAAGTTAAAGAAACAAGATTTTACTCCAAGTCCACTGATTTGAGGGCAATTACTGCAGGTACTGCAAGCAACCCACAAAATGTCACTTCCGGTATCAATTTGCACATTGAATTCTCTAGAAGGAGAACCCAACTTCACTTTCGTAAAATAAAGCCTAGACAAACCAAGAATACAATAACTTAATACAGTTCTCAAACACAAAATAGAAGATACTTCACCATCAAATCCTAATGTGAAAATGGGGGGAAAAAAATCCTCAACAAAACCAGCACCCAGATGCAAAATAAGAATATTGAAAGATCCAACAACCCGGTTGAGGTTGCAATAAAATCTTTTTGAGCTAAACCTATTCGTTTCCTTTTTTCCACCTTCAGATCACTCTAATAAACGCTGACCCAGAAACAAGAAAATATAACACAAACTTTTAAAAATTCAAACTTCTGAGCATACCCATCAATGTAAAGAAATGATAGACCACCAAATTTGATTGACGAGCGAAAATGCAAGTTGCAAATTTAACCTCATAAATTTTTTTTTAAAAATTAATGATAATATAGAACAGAAAACTTTCCCAACACTTACCAATATGAGCCACTGCAAAGTGCCAAACCAAGTTGATGAATTGCGCCACAACATTAAAACAATAGTAATAAATCATTAGTAAAACACGCCCACAAAGCATAATAAAGAAATCTTTCTTTAAATAATATCTCTCCAGCCCTTAAACAAAAAATATAAATTTACAACAAAAGAGAAAATATAGCAAACAAGAAGACGAAGAAATGAGAGAGTTACCCAATAAGAGATGGATCAGAGGAGCCTTGAACTGGGAAGTCAACAAAGCCGCCTGTAACACCTTGCAAGATTCTCGGATGCCTGGCATGGTCTCGAGCTCTGAGTTGACTCAGAGGAAGTGAGTGGTTAACTGGAAAAGCCCTCTCCAATGGAAGAACAACACTATACACCACCGACAGCGGCACTAGAAGTGCCGAAACCGCTGAGATCACACCACGCAGAGCCCACATTTTTTCAGTATTAACTTTTTGGGGTGTTTCGGAGAGAGGATTCAAAGAGAAAGATTGAGCTTCTTGCTATCCTCGTGAGAGAGGGAGAAGATCAGCTGATTTGAAGGTCGAAAATGTCCTTCAATTGCTTTAATGGATTCAGGTGAAGCAAGAAAAAAAGCACTAAATGCAAAATCTTTCAAATTGAATTTCCCACTTAAAATATCTTATAATTTATAATCTAAGAAATTTAAATCCATTATTTCTTAATTCTTTTTATACTTATCTCTTTATTTCATTAAAATAAAAAACTATTTATATTAAAAAATTAAATTACAATATTTTAACCCTATAAATGGGCATATGAATACTTTACAAATTAGTATACAAAACATTTATGGATGGCTTAGTTAGTGTTTTCACAATTAGAATCCTTAGAAATAATTTAAAATTTAATTACAATTAATATATTTTTTTTGGATTAAGTCTACACTAACCTAAATTAATGCAAAATTGTTCAAATTATTTTACAATTTTCATATAAATGAATTTATATCTATTTATAATTACATGTTTTTTTATTTGCAAGAAAATTTATCAAAAGAAGTTTCCTACGGCAAAATTGCTTTAGAAATATTAAACGTCAAACCGCAAACCAAAACTAATCCAACTTGTAGCATGAAAAAACATACCACTGCCACACTACAGTTGGCAGATTTTGCTTTTCAATACCTTTACAAAGAAGAGCGTAGTGTGCACGCGTATGTTACCAAGGGTTACACCTTGCTTGCACGCCCTCCATGTGCGAAGTGGTATTTCCGAATAGCTGATAGTGATGGCACCCACTGTCTGAAAGGAGGAATACTGGCATGCAGTTGCTTTTACACGTTGCCCAAAGCTTGAAAATCGAATGGAAGTTGTCAGTGTCTGTAACAGCGAAGTTATCGACATTTGGATAAGAAGTGTCAAACATTTTCATTGGCTGGATGCGAGATTTATTATCCGCAGTTCATAAGTTATAGTTGAATGGTATATAAGAATCTTACATCAGTTGGATGCGTTTAATTTTAAGCTAAATTTGCTGAAAATTGCAAATGGGTTTAGTTTTAGAGTTACTGTGTTTTGTACTTTCTTTTTTTGTTTTCACCGAACCAGACCATAAATAAACCAGCTAAAATGTTGAACTGGAGGCCAGCCACTAGTTCAGGTGCAGTTCAATCTGAATTTTTAACTAAAACTTTTTTTTACACACAGAAGCTGCTAAAATCACTAGTTCGCAGTCCGTTCGACCAGTCCGATTTGGTACTGCTAACCTTGCATATGACCTCTCTTTTTATGTCAAGTTTAAAAGATAATTTAACATAAATGATGTTATTATAGATGTGTTTTTTTTTCCTTTTAAATATAGGATTTGTTGATTGTGAAAAAAAAGCCGACTCACCTAAACTCCATTTACTTAGTTTGAAAAATATTTGAATAGGCCTAAACTAGACTTTGCAAAATATTTTACTCAACTTATTTTTTGTATTTGAGTTGTTCAACACCAAAACTCAAACAAATTTGAAAATTGTATTAATATAATTATAAAACTGGCATAAAGCATCACTCTACAACAAGTACATAATTATGTTTCTCCATCACCTAAATACCTCTTTTGTATATAAACCTAAATCCAATTCAATTAAACTTGACAAATCATAATTTTTTTTACATTCCTTACTTGCTCAATCCCTCAGCCAACCATTTCAGTCACTCTTATATACTTTGCTATAATCTTTACTGTTACCTTGCAGGATGTAAATCAAAGAGAAATTTAGCACAAGGTAATTTGATTGATTTTTTTTTATGTATACATTTTGTTATAATCTCTATTGTTGTTTAGCTATATTGAGAGGTTGACATCCTTATGTTTGATTATGGATAATGACTTGAAAATTAACATCATCTTGCAGTCCCTTCTTGACTCATATGCAATGTTCATCATGAACTATCTTTTGAGTGAGAAAGATAAATCCCTCCTTGAGCTCCTAAGCAAGAAATAAAGAAGATTGCTGGCATGTTTTTAGTTGAAACCAATGTGCAAAGGGCCAAGCGTAAAGGCAAGGTCAAGGTTAAACCCAAGCTCAAAACCTAAAATCAAGCTTCTACTATTACATAGTCTATTGGTGGCGTGCAGAAAGGAAAGGTTGTCTGTTTCTTTTGTGATAAGTTTGGCCATTGGAGAAGACATTGCAAGGTTTTCTATAACATCCATCTCCAAATACATACTCCTATCCAGAATATGAACTTGAAGAAACATGTTAACTTACAACTTATCTCAAAATATAGTGGAACTTTAAAAGCATGATACTAAACTCATTTAACAGGCAGCATGCCAAAAAGTGTAAACATATTTAATAATAAACATCCATATCATAATTAAATCATAAATACCAAAGTGTCTAAAATCTATAAAACAATACCAATAGTGCATAAACATGAGTATTGTAACACCCCTTCTCTAGATAAACACTTTATATGGAATATAACCTGAAGAGACGTGCACAACTTGATCTCTTAACTCATATAGCAAAATAAAAGAGCATGCAATTTAAATACTTACTCAAATGCGTGCAAAAAGATGCCACTGAAATACTAAATAACATCATTATTAATAAAAAAATGTCCATAACAATTTCTAAAATCTTAGTCATACTTAAACAGTGCATAAGTATCTATAACTTCTCAAACTGCAATAAGTACATAAAAATCATAAATATAAAAATGATAATTTTGCCCATCAACTTCATGCAACAAATTGAGCTGGACCATTAGCTCTCCTACATGCCCCAATACTCAACTATACTTGCAAAAGCACAAAAAAGGAATACGTAAGTGAAATACACTCAGTAAGTAGGTAACCTCTCGACACCTTGCACATAACAATCTATAATTTGGTGTTCCATTACTTTTACTATTATGTGGTTAATCTCTAATATTGTTCAACATTCTCATATGTCCATCCATCTATTCCTGACACCATCATGTCCTAAGTACAAAGGCCATGCACACAAACTACTAAGGTATAAGCTAAACTCGACATATCTAATCCCTTCATGAAAGCAATTGACATCTCAAATGTCTACTAACTATTTTGCCTCATGTACATGCCAATTGGACTATTGAGCTAACTAGTTATACACTCTAGTCATATAAGGAAACTAGTTGAAGTCTCTCCCTTACCACATATGAATAACTATGGGACTACTTAACTAAATTACCATCCTGGGATGACCCTTACCTTAGATGCATATGTGATGCATTTAGTTTATCACATAAGGAACTAACTTAAATGCCACAATCCTTTACCATGGACGACTAAACTTTACAGCTAATGTGTTTTAGCACTGAATGCATGATGCATCTCATGAGTATTTATCTCTTGTATATTGCTTTACATATCTTGTCACTTATGCACACAGTTGATGGTTATCTAGGTGTACACCACTTTTCTTCACTTTCTTTATTTTGACCCAAATTTGATTATTTGATTGGGGTTTGTGTTGTCTTCCACACAATTGGGCACATTTGATTTTCTAACTCAATCCCCACTTTAGTTTGTAGTATAAAGGTAAAACAGTCATTTTACATTTTTTGAATAGGCGTCACAATGCCCTTGCTACTTATTCATCTTTCTAACTTATGAACAAACATCATCTCTTGCTATGAATGGGCATTCTACCTTTTGTTGACTAAAATTGACTAACGTCATTAAGTCTTTAACATTTGTTCCTTTTTTAACCTCATCGTTCGTCGAGGCTTCCATCAAGGCTAATCTACTTGATTTCCATTGAGGCTAAATCTTTATATTGCTATAGAGTTTCTAATGTTCCTTCCTTCTCTTGATGATTTCTGGTCGCCTAAGTCTAACTCTTGTGCATTATTTGGCTATGAAATTGGATATAAGGTAAAATAATAAGCCAAAAACAAGACTTCTCTTTTTATTTTGCCAAACAAGTCTAACGAATGGTCATTCACCCTTCTTGAATAGGCATTCATGTTATTATCCAAATTCAAATTCGATAAATCCATGAATAGGTATTCATCTGACCATGCATGGTTCATCATCCTTTTTCACTTAACCATTTTCACATGCTTAATGTAAAATGACTATCTTACCCTTTATTATGTATGGACAGACGTCCACCTTTATGATAAATGTTTATTTACTCTTTCATAAATTAAATAGTTAATTAAATAACATTAAATCATGAAGGAAATACCAAAATGCTCTTGAGCTTGTGAGTGTTACAAGTATTAACTCAATAAATACATAATATAAGTCCATAGGACAAAATGACCAAAGTAACTCTATCCTTATGCAACATCTCGAGCTGACTTGCTAACTCCCCTACTGCCTCATTACTCATGTCGCTTACCTACAAAACCACAATAATGACCACAGTGAATGAAAACACACTCAATAAGTAGGTCACCTCTCGACATTTTATGCATAACATAACTCATAATCAAAGTGTTCCAATTCTTAATCCAAATGTGGTCCTTTCAAATGTTTCCCCAACATCTCAAATGCTCGTCAAAATCATTTTAGCACACTCATGTCATAACTCTATTAGTGGTATCATTTTAGATGACTAATGTCAAACAATGTACGTCGGTATCCTAGATGTTTGATAAAAGCATACGACATCCTAGATGTTTACCATAAAAATACATCCAATACATTTGTTAGTTAGGCTTCAAGCTAAGAATACCCTAGTCACACAAAAAGATAAACCTCTGACCTTTCCCTTATCTCGCATAAGTATCCCAGATTACCCAATGTCGAGTGCATACACAAGCATCCTAAATGTTAATGTGTGTAGAGCTGAATGCATAATACATTTTATAAGTATCAATGTCTCTTAAATAAACCTAATATTTTCACTACCACACTACACACTACTGCTAACTCCAAGTCATAAGTAAGACACTGAGTCTCATAATCCTTAAGTTGGTAAGAGGCATATGCAATCATCTTACCTCTCTACATCAATACAATTCTCAAACCCTTGTGTGAATAATTGGTATAGATATCATAGTCTCCACCTTTAGTTGATAGTGTCAAAATAGGAGTCGATATCAACCTTCTCTTCAACACTTAGAACTTTTTTCACAATAGTCAAACCATCTAAAGAGAATATTAGTACATGTCAACTCAGTCAATAGTCAAGCTAACTTAGTAAAGCCTTCATAAACTATATGTAATACCAAGCTAATATAAGAAAACTCTATACCTTTTTAGCTGTCTTGGGCCTTTGCCACTCTAACATAACTTTAATCTTACTCGAGTCCATTGAAAAACCATCAACTAAAACCACGTGTCTAAGGAATGTCATCTAGTCTAACTAAAACTCACACTTAGAGAATTTAGCATACAACTGCTTATCCCTCAATATTTACAACACCATCCTCAAGTGTTGCTCATGCTCCTCTCAAGTCATAGAGTAAACAAAAATATCATCAATAAATACTACAATGAAGCCATCAAGGAAACCCTAGAACACACTGTTCATCGAATCCATGAAGACTACATGAGCATTAGTTAAATCGAAGGGTATCACCACAAACTATATATATGTTTATGTTGTTATGAATTGATGAAAGAAATCATGTGAGATATGTTGATTTTAGATTTTGATGGTTGATACCATGATGAGAATCATATATTTGTGTGATAAAGATAATTTGATCATGTGATGTTTGATAGTTTGATGTTTTAATGATTGTAAATCCCCAAATGTTGTGATCTCGTGTTAGAAGTTTAATTATCAGTATGACTTATGCATGTAAGTGATTTGCAAGTTATTTGGAATCTTGATGACTTAGACAAATAATTTTGTTCTCACTTTTATTGGTTTAGTTATGTGATTATGTCTCAATTGGGTTAGAATCACTTAGAGACAATTAAGGGATAAAACTTAAGTCTACTTTTTTGGTTTTATAAGTGCAACACATGGTCATTTGGTACGGGACACATATTCATGTGTGCATAATTCAGATTCTAAAATGAGTTTTTCAGCATTCTAATAACTGTTAGATGTCATTAATCGATAAATAGTAAGGCATGAAGTTTGGTTGCTTATGTTACAATATGACCATGTGTGGGGTAAAATGACTAAAATATCTTTAAGAAGTATAAAGGTTGAATTGAAGTTAAGTTTAAAAAATGTTAAGTTTGAAAGAAGGCATACGCCCATCCTTGGAAGGACACATGTCTGTGTGTATTTTAAGTTACACATAGGGAGAGTTCATGGTGAATAAAGACCATGTATGATATAAAGAAGTAACATGCCCATGTGTATAGTACAAAGTCACACACCTAAGACACTAGTTAAGATTGGAGTGAAAGCTAAGGTAAGCTTGAGGTGATTTGAGGCTCAATATGCATGCATGCTAAATGTTATAAAGCTGTTACGTGGAGGCACCATGAGTACATACTTCTTACACTACATTTGCTTTGGCAAACAAACTAGGTGTACTAGTTAAGTCAGACCCCATACGAAAAATCACTCAGTTTTCCACCTGGTAAAAAGTATATCCTTCACTTTGGCAAACAAGGTTATGACAAATAGGGGTTTGCCCTGAGGTATTGTATTGGAAGATATTTGGTTATTTTTTACTTAATATATTTAAGAGATTTATTATGGTCTCACCAATTTTAGTTATTTAGCATGTGAAGTAATTATTCGGAAATATGAAACCAAACATGCATACTACAATATAAATTAAATGCATTGGTATAGAACTTTGACTAATGTCAATCTTCTCAAGCCATAAGGAATTGATTGATCAACCTAAGTCCTGCTCTTTAGGTTTTCAATAATTCTTTCATCTTTAGTCTTTAATTGTACATGGTTTCATTTTCTATTTATAAATTTTCTAATGATTAAAAATTAATTTCTATTCTAATTTTACATTCTTAAAACAAAAACTTTGAGTTACATTCCAAGGGAGTTAAGTGAGAAAAGAAGTACATCAAAACTTCGGAGGAAGCAGGACACAGATCCTATTTTAATTATTACAAACCCAAAATAAAAATAAAATAAAAACCATTCACATAAAATTTTTAAAATGTATTTTGAACACCATGCATATTCAAACATACATACATCATCATCGAAATTAAAATTAATTAATTTAAATTATCTTAGCCAAGTGTTAATTTTTTTTAGTCTCTCAAGTCGTGCATAATTACAATTCCAACCAAAAGGATTAGAAATTTACAATTTGGTCCCTATTAAACAAAACTAGGTTAAAACTACAATTCTTGCCTCAAATAGGCATACGGACCTTAGGAATGATCATTTGTCTTCGCATATTTGAAATTCGAGAAAATTTCAGAACCATGAATGACTTGACGAACAATGAAACAAACGTCTAAGAGAATGAGTGAACTTTAATAAAATGAATGACCATTTATCAAAGATGAACATGTGTTACTCTATAGAAAGCTTAGTGATGTGTGTTGTCATATGCACCCTCGTTCACAACGTGTTTTCCAAGTTTTGTAGTGATGTAGTTGCTAGAAAACTTCCCCAAATTCAGCATGCCTTTACTGAGATGAGGTAATATGACATGAATGTTATCCTCACGCCAACAGTAACCGTCGAAACGTGTAATAACATGTGTTTAAAGCGATTTCATGTAATAATGAGAAACTAATGACAATCAATCGAATTTTTAATAACTTGCAAAAAAAAAAAAATATCAAGCAAAACTGAAGTCACTAAAACTCAACAAATTTAACACAAAATTCACATTTTTTACATGGCCTCAAATGTATTACGACAACAAAACATCAATCAACAATTTCAAATAAAAAAAAATTGATATCAACCATCAAAATTATGCAATTGAATACAATAAATTTACAAGTATAATTTTATAAATTAATCCCTCGAGGGTGGCTCTAATACTATTATAGGGAATTTGTGGCCTTTAGGTAACGATATAGGGATTAAAAATTTTAATAAATAAACAATCATATTGCAAAAACCTCTTTTGGATTGTCTTCATAAGATAATTAATTCAAAAACATGTTATTTACACTTATAGGGTGTTCATTGAGTATACTTGCGTAGATGGCTCCTTTGAATTTCATTGAAGGTGACAAGTTACCAAGTCACTCCAAGAACCAAGTGTAGACCTACACGTAGGTATCCATACGGAGCACAAATAGGAATAGAGGCTAAAAGCACACTCAAAGGCTACTAGCACTTGAGCATGGCTTGTATAATTATTTTCTATTTTGAGAAAAAAATATGGTGGGGTAAAAGAAAAACATGTGTCTATGTGAAAGACACAACTAGAAAGCAATAAAGCATGTACGGCTAAGGTTTTAATTTTCCTATAATGGGTGCATCTATCTTCCTTTTCATGAGTGGATTGTATATATATGTGTGTGTACACACACATACACTCTCTTATAAGGCCCCACCCATGAATTTCACATGAATTTCATAGGCATTTATTTTGTATATATTATTATATTTTAGTTTATTTTAAACTTATGGTCTAATGGCTCACATGAAATTATGGGTTGGGCTTGGATTTATCCAACTGGAAAAATCTGACCTTGTACTTTCTTACATATAACCTTAATTATTCAAGATTATTTTACTTTAGTCCTCAAGTATCATAAAATATACTTTTGGGTCTAAAGACCTTTTTAAGACTCGAAACATTAATCTGGATCCCAAATTAGATTTAACTCGAATTTGATTCGAAAAATGCTATGCCTTTAGAGTTTAATCAACTTTTTATTGTACATGACCTATAGGTTCTTCACTAAGTCAGTTGTGACTAGCTTCATGTTGAGCTTTTGACTCGACATCCATCCAAACACAAACTAAAAGTAATTTGTAGCAATATAGTTACTCGTACAATTTGATATTTTTGTTATACAATATCTTTTCAAGACTTGGGCATGGATAAAGTTTCTCCTTCAAGGATCCTCAAGTTATATAGACTAACTTTTGCTAATAACAAAAAAATATCAAATTGAACATCAACTCAATCTTGCTATGTTCATAAGTTTAATTGGTCATTGTCATCTATCAAGGGCCCTAATTGATATATTAACTCTCATGCTAGGAGTGATGAATTCTTTGTTTATCCACCATAACCTTCAGATAGATCCTGATATGGCCAATCATCACATTTCTAATAATCCTCTGACTAGATTACGTTAGGTCAATGTCAAACCACATTGATCTTTACATAAAATAATATAGTAACCTCAAGTTTAAGGATCATATGCACCTTCATTCACTGAAAGGTTATATTCTATAGATAGTGGAACAACTATCTATATGGAATCCTCTTGGTAGGTCAGTTTGGTGAACATGTTTATAACATGCACTCGTATGTTGCACTAAATTATCAACAAACAACTTTGACACGTGAGAACAATTATCATCATTCAATAAGGTTGTTTAACATTATGATAATTCTATTACTATTACCTCGTACCCTTGGTCATGGTAATATTAGAGTTAAAAACGTTTTAAGAATAGCCATTTAATATACATATAGGGTTCTCATGATTTGGTGTTGAGCATTGATCCACTCGTTGTGATTCAACTATTCTTGGGATATCTCTCTAAGCATATATTAATATGCTTTATGGACAAAGAATGCCACATGAAATTATAATTATGACATTTTTTAATAAACTTATATCATTATAGAGATTGGCTCTACAACACCAACCCCAACACATTGCTTTGTTAGATACGACAAAAAAAGTAGTATGGATAAAAAAGTTTGTAACCGAACTTGGTGTGGTTCTTAGTTTAGTTGAACCTATAGAGTTATGTCACAATAATAATAGAGCAATACTAAAGGCAAATAAGTTATGGTTTCACCAACAATCCAAACACATACTCAAATGATACCATCTAATAAGAGAGATCGTACAGAGCAGTGATATACAGATAGGTGGAGTTGACAAAGCTTCTACCACAACAGAATCATAATGGGTATGTAGCCTCATATGACATTAAACATATACCTAATTGGTTGTGGTGCAAGTGAGAGATTATTAGGGCAATGCCTTAAAGCTATATTGTCAATAATGTATTTGTTGTTGTAATTTATATGTTTTGAAACTAGCCTAATGTAGTCCCTATAAAAGGTTTTCAAATATGTGGTGATTGACTATGTCGAGATATGTATGAAGACTATAGTGGATCAATAGAAGATTCGTCATTTTTGAACATAAAAGCTAATATCTTAGATGCTAATATCTTAGATACACCCACTAATAGATGACAATGACCATTTAAATTTGTAGGCACAATGGGATTAAGTTAATTCTTAGTCAAAAATCACTTAGTCGATCACAAATGTTAGTCCATGTGCATCGAGGGTTCCATGAGAGCAATACTAAATATGTATGTCACGCTTGAAAATATATTGTATGATGAAATGATCGAATTGTATGAGTAACTATATCATTGACATGTTATGAGTCAATCCCAACACTTTGTTAGTCAATTGATCATGATGTCTTGCTAAAGGCCAATCTTGGTCTATGTTCAAATGGTTGTCAGGCTGAGAGCTCAACATGATTTTGTTTACTACAATCTAATAGAAAGCTTATAGTTTACACAGAATAAAAGTTGATCAAACTTTGAAAGCATAAAATTATTTTAGATGAACATAGTCTGAAATCCAAATAGAAGATTTCAAGTCTCAAGATGTCTTTGGGTTCAAAATAAAATTGATTGCACTTACGAACCAAAGTGTAATTATCCTAAGGTGTTAAAGTGTGACTGAAATTATGGAAGTTAGGGTTTATCCAATTGGATAAAGATAAAAACCATTTAATAATTTTTGCCTATGTAGAAATGTGCATGATTTTTAGATATGGATAATCCATGATCCTTATCCGCCTTGAAATTTAGATATATCACGTATTGTATATGATATGGATAAGGATGGCATATGATCGTACATCTTAATGCATAGTTGTACATGGTGTCTATATAAATAGACACGATTTCACAATTTCATAATAATTTTCGCCTAAACACATTGTGAACACCCTTTCACCAAATACCCTTACTTGTGTATCACTTTCTAACAAATAGTCAATGTGTGCCTCTTTTTATTCATGCTTCATGTAGATACTGAGGTATGACCCTATGTTTGGGTATTGAAGTGATTGTAGTCTCTTCCTGTAACCTATGAAATATGAAAGAGCCTCCAAATATAGGTATAATTTCTTTAATACCTTTTATGGTTGTTTTGTCATGTTTGTAAAACAATGGTCTACAAATGAGATCCTTGTTGTGTTTATGATTTATGTTTGTGAATTTAAAATTTTAATTTGTTAGTCTGTTAGCATCAAAGGCCATAAATACTTTCATCCCTTTCATGTTAGTAGTGCATGAATTTACATCGAATGTACAATCCAACAACCATCCATTCACGGACTAAGATTGACCTTTAGTAAGACATCATGACCACCCAACAAATAAAGTGTTAGTGATTGAATTTTACCTATCAATGATACGGTTATCATATAATTTGATCATTTCATCATATGACATCTTTTTTAAGGTTAAGGCACATAATTAGCATCTACCTCATAAGATTCATTAACTGGTGTATGCCTCAACAACTGAGTGGTATTTGATTGAACAACAACTCAATCCTATTTTGGTCATAGATTCAATAGAGCGTTGAAATTCTTCAATAAGCCTATCAAAGATATCAACTCTAATATCCTAGAGATAAATTCTTTGATGATCTACTAAAGCATTAGTACATCTCTCACCATTTAGCAATCATTTCTCAAGAACTATTTGAGCTAGTGTCAAACTATATCAATCCTTATATAACATGGTCTAGTGACCTTAAGTCAAAAGATAATATGTACCATTATTTGTTAAAGTATATGTTTAACATTAAGGCTAGATTTGAGTCGAGTTTATTCAAGCTTAGGCTTAGATCAAACGAGCCTTAAATAAGTTTGGTTCAATTGAGCACAAGCTTGAGAGTTAAATACTTTTTAGATTAAGCTTGAGTTGAAGCTTTAGAGGTATTCGACTTGCCAAGCTCGTGAGGTTGAAAATTTTGATACAAATTGGCTAAAATGATGTTGTTTTACTAATATACATCAAAATAACATCATTTTAGTTATTTTAGCTAGAATATAGTATCAAATCGAGCTTAAAGCTCAATTTGAGCTCAACTCCTCTCAAATGAGTTGAGCTTAAACACCTTTAAAATGAGTTTGACGAGCTTAAACTTAGCTCTACTCAAGTCGAGTTAAGCTTGAGTTTAAGCTCAATTTAACTTGAACCAAACCCTAATAGACATTGAGACAACCACCTATATGGAGTCATCTTGGTGAGTTAGTCTAGTGAACACGCCTACACAACGTACACCCATGTGTTGCACCCAAGTTCGTTTAATATTGTGATAGTTTGGTGAGTTAGTTTGGTGAACAATGAGATTTGTCACCACCTTTTAATACGTTCGTTTAATATTGTGATAGTCCTAACTATATTACTTATGCCCTTAGTCAGAATAATATTAGGACTATAGGCATTTCGAGAATGACTACCTCATATGAACATAGGGTTCTTATAATAAGTTAGAAATGCATTGATTCCCTCACATGATTCTACCATTTTAAGGGAATTTATCTACTTTTGAACAATAGACTTATGATAAAAAATAATGTCATTTTATTAATTAAAATTATGATTACAATCATTTACTCAATGATGATGATTAGCTTTAGGCATCTACTCAACATTGTATACTTGCGATGTCTAATGAGAACTCATTGTGACAATATTCAAACATAACATGCAAAGCATTAGCAAGGATGTAGCACACGAAACTCTTCCATATACCATGGCATCTTCTCAAATAACAAAGATGACACGCTCTTTGCAATTCGAAGAATAATATTTCTAGCACAATTATTTATTAGGTGCCCAATTGGTGTTATCTTTGATTATGACCTCAAACGAAATACATTGTTACCTATTATTAAGTAAAGGGATGCATGGAAATACTACTAATATCTCATTACCTCAACCAGTCTTTTCTCATTTAAATTTCCTTCTATCTCGCATTTTTTTCATTCATCACACAAATGATACATGAGTATAAGCCTTAAAAGCATGGTCACCAAAAAAAAAAAATGGAGATAAAAACAAAAATTTATTTTATTCAATCTGATTACAAGCATAAGAATATTTTATCCACAAGTATATAAGAGACTACCTTAGTCTACAGGTACATAAATAACTAAAGCAACTAGGCCTTGCGAACTAGGTGTTGTGCTTCTTTTGTATGGGCCTAAATCGTCTTGGAAGAATACAAAAGCTACAAGATCATTAAGGAAAAAGATAATCTTCAGATCTTCTTCTCTCTTATAGTTTCTTCGCCAGGTAGGCCTATGGGATGTCGACAATCTCAAAGACGACTTAAATTCCTCTACAAGAAAAGTCCTTCTAGTACCACAAGGAACCTTCTTCGTTTGAGACTGTTGCTTACAACTTTGATTATTAATGATTTTCCCGTAAGGATAGATTTTTGTAATATGAGGTTGCTTGTAACTTTTCTGTTTTAATGATTTTCTAGAAAGTCTAGATTTATGTAATATGAGGTTTGCTTATAACATTGTCTGTGAGACTCTTATTAATACTTGTTGTTGATTTGACAAGCGCAGGTTTTCAGGTATAACCCGATTGTTTCCTTTGGGCGCCAGATATTTGGCCTGAATTGGGAGATAAACTAGCTCATGTAGAGGAATAAATTATATTCTTTTTACTCAGGCTTCTTTACGGTAGCAATTTAGAATCAAATTATAGCTGGTTTTTATAGCTTCAGTTCAAGTTTGATCTTGTAATAGATTTACAAAAATGGCCAAAAACAGGAAGAAGAATGTGGCTGTATTTTCTTACACATTTTGAAGTTATGGAAGTGACAGTGTGAATACATACTTTGTTTTTACTAATAACATGATATCATGAACGAAGCCTTAAAAATTAGGCAGACATCTTGAAAACCACAAAGAACTGCATTCTCACTATTTACGTATATGAAATTATCAACTGTTTCCATAGGTCAACCGAAAGAGGATGTTTTAGCAGCAAGATGGACAAGGGCTCGTTGGTGGTAAGTTGTCCGAAGCCTTTTGTACTTTTGCACAAAAGCGCTGGTATCTATTTCCTTATTGAGGAGCTGAGCGTGCAGTATCTCAGATTCTACCTCTGTCTTATCCATTGCCTCTGCAGAAAAGAAAAGTTTACACCTTCATTATGTTCCTTTACATTAAAAGCATTTAAAATGATCATTAATTTATTAGCAATGTCACCTTTAAGCCTTTGAAGTAACGATCCAGGAGAGTAGAATTTCAAAAGCTCTTCTTTCTGTTTCTCAAGTTCTTGCAATTTCTCCTGAGCAGCAGCTAATTCTGTTGTCCGGATAATTCTGCTCTGTAAATCCCCGCACCCCCAAATGCGGCCCCCCAAAAAAATATTAACTATTGCCAACTGACAAAAAAAAATTCAACAAGAATATGAATGATGGCTTAAGAGTCTTACTTGATTTTTAAGCTCAATGGCGCGTGGTTCCTTGTCTAAGTTCTCCCCTGATTTCATAAAAGTTAAAAATTACAAACTTCCAGAGGACTTTTACCACTACAACCAACAATACATTTACATATTTAAAAGAGAAGCAAAATAGAAAAAGGAATAACTCACTAGCAAGCTGCAATGTTTCCATTCGTAGTTCATCCCTTATCTGATGTAATTTAATTATGAACACAACAAACAAAAATAAATGGTTAGAAACAGGGAAAGCTTGTCAGAACCAAGACTATGACAAAATGAGATTATATATTGGTGGAAGAAGCACCCCATCATAATGACCTATTTGTTTTGCAGCAAATAAGAAAAGTGGTGGACGTATCAGTTTATGCATGATGCTATTAAATGCAAACCAAGTGACAAGCATTTTTTCTGATATGACAAATGAGTATATACATGACTGCTGCATAAGGCAAGTATATGTGTGTATATATTTAAGCATGCAAACACAAGACTACTATGATACGGAATCTGACCTTGGCATTCCATCCTTTTTAAATCATACACATACCTGATCAGCATTTTATAAGTTAGTTCCTACAATAAACAATAAAGGCAGAACTCAGGCTACTTAAACTTCAACAGATTAATACAGATATCACACTGCATGACATTTTTACTAACTGCTGGCATATCAAAATCATTAAAAAAAAATCATAAGGCTCACTTTCCTAGAATATTATTTTTTTGAGTGAATAAGGCTCACTTTTTCTAAAATTTATTTTTCAAGGGTTGTATTAGGATTGAGACACTTATCCTCAATCCATAGGTTAGTTTTTATTATAAAAAAAATATCTAGGTTTCAAGTGGAGGGAGAACATTATTAGGGTTTCTATTATTTAAGCACCATTTTGACTAACTGTGAAAAGTCTTTGACATCTCAAACGATCTAAAAATGGGAGGTTCCAAACTTTTCGAACCGTTTGGATTATCTTTGTAATTCTTCTTATTAGTGAAATCTATCAAATAGTCAATGAAGTATTTTTTATTTCATTTTGGGTTCTATTTTATTTGTGTTTTGTTGAATAAAGAATTAGATTCCTATCAAATGGTATCAAAGTAGTAGATCCAATAGGGGAGACTGATCAAAGTCCAATAGATCATCGGCAGCAAGTTGTTGGAAAGTTGGAAAGTTGAAAAGTTGTGGTTGGAGGTGAAATCAATGTGGTTAAAGGTAAGATCCATGACTAAAAATGAGAGTGAAAAAGAAAATGGCGACTAGAGAAGAGCCACCGGAAAAGTGGCCAAAAAAAAAAAAGAGAAAAAAATAGGGAGAAGGAGAAGAAAAGAGAGCCACAAAAAAAGTTAAGATCTAAACAAGATCAACGACACGACTGAAAATTCGTGGTATAAGTCTAGCCAATTGGGGCAGAAAGTCTGGCAAAAATGTAAAAGAAAAAAAAATATATAGAAGAAGAAAAAAGATGAAGAGAAGACGAGGGGAAATGAAAAAAAAAAAAAAGAGGGCACAGCTGTGGGGAAGACGAAGAGAAGAAAGGAGGACAGGGAAAAAAATTAAAAGAAATAAGGGACAACTAGATAAAAAGTGGTGCAAGAAAGCTGAAAAATAAATTAAAAAGTACAATTAGTTGATAAGTGGCAGAGACAGTTGGGAAATTGTTAAGAAAAAAAGAAGGTAACCTGTGTTGGAAAATGAAAAGAAAAGTGGGTGGGGAAGTTGAAAAGAAGTGAGCAGCAGAAATGAGGAAAAAAGTAATAAAAATAGGATTATAGAAAAGGTGTGAGTTGGGAAATATGTGGGAAGATTGAAAAGAAAAGTGGAGTAATGTAAGAAGAAAAAAGTGATGGATGAAAAAAAAAAAGAAAGAGACAAAAAAAAATTAAATAAATAGAAAAAAAGTCCCAAAAAATTAAAAAAAGGAACAAAAAAAATTCAAAATATATATATGAAAAAAATACTCACATTGAGGATAAGATAGTTTTTTAAAGAGAGAGAAATGTTAGGATTGAAACACTTGTATTCAATCCATATGTTAGTTTTTATTATAAAAATGGTAATTAGGTTTCAAATCGAGGGAGAATATTATTAGACAATCACTTTGGCTAATTATGGGAGGTCTCTAGCGCTTTAAATAGCCGGAAAATGAGAGACTTCAAAACTACTCAAACTATCTAGATTTTCTATTTTGTTAAATAAAGGGCAAAATTACTACTAGGTTGACAATAATATAATATAGAATGAAGACCAAACGCTCAAATTGATGCCCAAATAGTAAAAAGAAAAGACCAAAAGCCTAAAGTCCTATTTTCTCCTACACCTTGGTGCATCATTCATGGAATGCTAGAGACAATGGGGCTGTGTCAACAATTCTTCCGTAGAGCCATTACAATAATACCATCATTGGTACATGTTCAGGTAGTGATGATGAATGATCAAGTCTTTGTATCTTACTATAAAACAAAAAATTTTCAACCAATCATAGCCAAACAATTACTCTTTTAGAGGCAAGCAAAGAGCAAATAGAATGTTTTGCACACATAGAGCGAACATAAAATGCAGTATGTTCAAATTATAAGCTCAGAACCTCCCGTAAAAATAAAGAACAAAAGATGCAACTTACTTTGTTTTGAATTTTTACTTGATCGACTGTAAGTAAAAATTGGTGGTAGGCATCCTTGTCAGACAAAAGTCTTCGTAGCTCATCAACACTAAAATTAATTTTAACCATTAAAAAAAAAAACTTATTAGAATGCAGATATGAACTCAAATGAAATGTTTTCGATATGAACAAGTAAAAAATACAAGCACCAAATTTTTTTTCTTGAATATCTTAAGAACATAAAAAATAATGGCACCAAAACTTTGAAATTCCTATCACAAAAAAGTAAGTCAAGATTTTGGTTATATATATTTTATCAAGACTATCATAGAATTAATAGTGTTTCTATAACAAGAATAGTTATAAAAACATGTGCAAGAGAAACGAGCACATGCAATAGGTGAACATGGTCAGAAGCACCCAATAAACATATCTTGAGGAGGACATGTTTTGGTGGTCTTTTCTACACAGAAAACCTAGATTTGTAAGCGCTAACAGAGGGAGGGTTGGCTCGCGAGTTACCACTCCTGTCTCGGTTTTTTATTTTTAGTTTAATTGTTTCTAGGAAGAAGAAATATAACGGTTTTGATGCGTACGGGTGATTTCATTCAAGTTCGGGAGCGGCTAAAAAAGTTTTGGGTCTAACCATTTTAAAAATTTTTAGTAGTCCCTAAAATATTTTAGAGCGGTTGGTTAATAATTCATAGCATGTTAATTCACGTTTTATATTAATGATTTCAGTTTTAATCTGGTTTAAATCAATATTATATCAAAATTTGTAACTTGAATTGCCCTAAAATCGTTCACTCTTTAAACTATCATAAGTGTTGTTAATGTTTCAATTTCTTAATTATTAACAAAACACACCATATAACACTTTATTATTTATATAAATGTCTCAAAAGTTAATTACCAAGAGCCTTTAAAACATATTTATAATCTTAATAATTAAATTTCATTTTTATTATCATAAAAAAATAAAATTTTTAATTATAATAATAAGAGTAAACACAACTACATAGCGACAAAACTATATGCAATATGTAATTGATATTGGTACTTTAATATTTTCTCCAATTTGTCCTTAACAAATTACATACAATAATATTTCTTCAAATATTCGAGTTAACTTGAAACATAACATGATTTAGTTTCAAAGAACTAAATTTTGTCTAAAAAAATCAACCTTATCCTGATTTCGATTCGAATTAAAATCATATCAGAAACTCTCAATCTTAACTCAACCTCAACAATTTTTGCATAGACTTAACACAAGCAGAATTGCCTTGAAATCTTTGACTCATTCTACCCTCTTGAGTATTTTTAACATTTCAATTTCTTTCCCATTCACCACTTCTACATAAACACTTACCTTAGTACCTTTTTCACACCATTCAAATTTTCATATTTGACACTGTAGGTTCATTTGACAAAAAGAAAATTCGTATTTTTGAGTTCGAATAGAAAAAAATCGGTTCATGATAATAAGATATTTATACGAATCTTAATCTAAAACTTAATTTATTTATTAAATCAAGTTCTTATATTTTATTTATATAATGACATAGGAGTCATTTGGATATCTGATAGGCCAAAGGACTCTTTCCTACCCAAACTATGTTGAATTCTCAAAGTTTTCTCCGTTAATTTTGAAAATCTCATTTACCCATACATGACCATTTAAATCTATTAATTTTAAGGGTAAAATCATTATTTTATATTTAATATTAAAAATAAACTTAAATATGATTTCATTTCCCCCCTAAATTTAAAAAACTAACTTTTCTCCCCTAAACCAAGTTTGAAAAAATCACATTGCCCCCCTAGGGTTTAGTTTCAAAACCCGTTCACTTTCTCTAGCGCCATCGCCGGTCGTCTCTCCCTCCCGACGGTTTTCCTTCCTCCGATGACCCACCTCAACTCCACTCCAACCCTTCTGATGTCGAGAGATGTCGTTTGGGAAGAGAAATCATATTCTCATACGAAGACAAGATGACTCGTCTCCCTCTGGCAAGACGACTTGTCTCCCTCTGGGAAGACGATTGTCTTCCCAGACGACGAAGACGAGATTTCTCTTCCCATATGACTTCTCTCGACACTGGATGGTTTGGGGTGGAGTTGAGGTGGGTCATCAGAGGAAGGGAAACCATCAGAAGGGAGAGACGGTCGGTGATGGGTTTGAAACTAAACCCTAGGGGGGAAATGTGATCTTTTCAAACTTAGCTTAGGGGATAAAATGTTAGGTTTTAAACTTTTAGGGGGAAAATGAGATTAAATTTTCAAGGGTTAGGGTTCCATTAAATTTAACAAGTCATGGGTGGATAAATGATATTTTCAAAGTTAACGGAGAAAACTTTGAGTATTCAACATAGTTTGGGTGGGAAATACTCCTTTGGCCTATTTGATAATATATAAGGGGGTTAAATGAAAAATATTAGGAAAATATAGGGGCATCTCAAGATCTAACGATGTATGAGGATAATAAATGAAATGTTAGATAAATAGAGACGGTATTTTGAAATTAGACTAAATATGAGGGTGATAAATGAAATATGCCAAAATTGAGAGGCATTTCAATATTATAAGAATATCAAGTTTGTACATGTTAGGAAAATATAAGGGCCATTTTGATTTTTATTAATAAATGAGGGGGTTAAAAAATATCAGAAAAATATAAAGGTATTTTGAAATTAGTTAAAAAATAAGGGAGGTAAAGAAATAAGCCAAAATTGGGGGGCATTTAGATATTATAAAAATATCAAATTCGTATAAATTGCAAAAATATAGGGGGTATCTTTATTTTTGATAATACATAAGGGGGTAAATGAAAATTAGAAAAATATAAAGGGTATTCTAAAATTTGACAAAATATGAGGGTGGTAAAAAAAGCCAAAATTTGGGGGGTATTTAGATATCATGAGAATATCATGTTCGTTTACGTTAGGAAAAATAGAGGTTATTTTGATCTTTGATAATATATGAAGGGGTAAAATGAAATGTAAGAAAATTATAAGGGTATTTTTAATTAGACAAATATGTAAGGGTGCTAAATGAAATGCACCAAAATTGGGAGACATTTAGATATTATAAAAATATCAAGATCATATATGTTAGAAAAATATAGAGGGTATTTTGATTTTTGATAATATTTGAGGGGTTTAAACAATGTAAGAAAAATACAGGGGGCATTTTGTTATAATGGTAAAGTTTAATGTGGATTTTTTTGATAAATGGTTTTTTAATCAATAATGTTCTTTGTAAGATTGATAATTAAAATAACAGGTTATGTTGCCATTCATTTCAAAGGAGAATGGATTCAACATGATTAGAATATAGTGAAATATATTGGAAGTTTTAAAGTAGTGGTTAAAATTCCATTCAGAACAACACTTGAAAGATTTATCTAGTTATTGAGTGAAAAGTGTGATATCAATATGATCAAGAACAACATATAGCTATACATGAAACCAAAACATATCGAGCTAGACTCACCTGTAAAATCTAAGGTGATGGAGATGTCAAGGGTTTTATTGACATGTCAAAATACTTTGAGGTATACCTCATCGAAGCACAAGGAGAAGAAGAAATAAGTGACAATGATGATGGTAAATTAAAATGGAAATCCGATGAGGAAGTGTTGACAAATTTTCATAATGATGCATTCTATATTGTTATGGAATGGGATCGTAAAGACAAAAAGAAGGTTCCAGATTGAGGTGACTTTGATAGGAACAAGATGGTTGATATTGCTCTTGATGAGCTGAACTTAGAGGATATGTCATATGTTAACTGCAATACAAGTAATCTCTTGAAGATCCTTTTGAGGGTGGCAGGAACTATGTTGGTCCATTTTTTAATAGTGTTCCCACTGATCCATTTAAGTAGTTACTTGATTTTTCTCCATAACCTTCAATAATATCAAGTGGTGTAAGATCGGTGTGAGAGAGGAATGCTATAAAAATTGGTGACAATTTTTTGGGATAAAAAAACACTTGAAAGATGCAGTGGCTTAATTTGCATTGGAGAAAGGATTCCAGTACAAAGTGGCTAAGTCATACATAGACAGGTGGAAGATTAAATGCATTGGTAAGCAATGCAAATGGTATATATTAGGAAAAAGAATAAAACCCAGTGTTGTATTTTGAATCCGTTCTATGAATCCCGTGCACACTTGCTTAAAGCCACATCATTAGTAAGCTGAGGCTTCAACTTTAAGCTAATTAATGAAGTCAAAGTTTGAATTGATTAATCATATTTATTAGCTTAAGGAGGTCATTATCGACTTCGTTGATGTAACACCAGGATTCAGGTATGTCAGTAAACTCTACTTTCAAAATTACCCCTAGAATTGATTTTATAACTTATTGTTTAAAGAAATTGTAAAAGAATTATATAAAACAACTAAATGAGTAATAATTTTCAAGGGGGGTAAAACAATCATTTTAGAAGGATTTAAGAGACAAAGTGGGAATGTAAATTGAATGGCACACTTGAAATTATATAATGGTGTTAAGGGTTTTTGGTAATTGGCTATGGATAAAATAGTCATTTTTGGAAAATATTAAGGGTAAATTAGTCCAAAATGCTTATAAAACCATCCAACTATTCATTTTCTTCTTCCTTGGCTGAGAATCTCCATAATTTTACTAAAGCTTTT
The DNA here is from genome assembly GCF_011075055.1 of Mangifera indica. NCBI lineage: Eukaryota > Viridiplantae > Streptophyta > Magnoliopsida > Sapindales > Anacardiaceae > Mangifera > Mangifera indica. The sequence continues at coordinate 6,290,519 of NC_058154.1, forward strand.
TCTTCAAGCAAAAATTCATCAAAAGATCTAGCTAAACCACCTAATTTTCAAAGCCTCAAGTTATAAAAAGTGTAGATCTATCAATTCTGGTAAGTTCTAAGGTAAAAAATTTAATTTTTAAGAGATGTGAAGTTTAGAGTTTTGATGGATGATTATGTTTTTGGTTGATTAAGGTTGCTAAGAAGAAGAAATGAAGGAGGATAGACTTAAATCACCTAATTAGCAAAGAAAAGGTAAAAATTTTATACTTTATATACTTGAAGTAATTTGAGTTAGGTTATTTAAATAACCTTTACTTGTATAAGTGTGTAGAGTATTAGAATTAAGGTGATTTATGCTTAAAAGAATAAAGAAATTCATTAGGACTTATGAAGTAATTTTTGGTCATAAGGGTATTTTAGACATTTCATATTCCTAGGGTTAGCTTAGTGGATTTTGTGTGTTAAATATGTGAGAAATAATGAATTGATGAAAGACTTTGCACTAAGGGTAAGCATATAATTTTTGACCATAAGGGTAAAAGTGTCATTGAATGTGATGTAGGTTAAATTTTGTTTAATTATGTGCATGATATATAGAATAACCCTTATATGAAGCCTATATTGTATATTTTGAAATTAATTTGATGCATAAGATATATATAAATGCATGAGAAAATAATATGATGTTTGATAAGGAGTGAAAAAAATAAGAGAAAACAATGAATGTGTATATTTCATATTATGGTTATACACGCATACATAAGGAATTATAGCATATGCATGATTTCAGAAAAATAAAGAAAGAGGAAAAACATTTTCTAAGTTATGCATGTTTTCAGAAAATGGAAAACAAGTGTTTTTGGTTTTATAATGACTCATATGATATAAGAAAGCGGAAAACATGCTTAAAATCCTTACACGCGAGCTATACTGTATGGACAACAAAGAAATATATTAGTTATACTATGTGGACAACAAAGAAAAATATTAGTTGTACTATGTAGATAACAAAGAAAGATGTTGTGGACAACAAAGAAAAAATAGTGAAATATGCGTGTAAGAGAGGATTGTACCTTGTATGGTGACTGCGAGTATTTTCCTATGTAGTCTAGACCGGTCAATGAAAATATTTGACCAAAAAAAAAAGAATTAGCAAATATTTTATGAAAGTCATTTGCATTAGAATCATGCATGTAAGCCTATATGACTGATAAAAGGTTGAGAAAGATGTACGATCAGAAAATAGAAAAGTCATGACACTCATACATGCATAAATCATGACAAGTGAATCATATTTGTATAGTAAGGAAACGAATAAATAGGTGAAAGAAGAGAATTATGATATGTGTTTAATGCGTGTTTCGTGTTAATTATTTTGTATGTGAATAGCCCGAACACTCTGAGTATGGAAGAGATTAGTATTGGTATGAAATGCTTTGAGTATTGAATATGATTTTCTTATTGAGCCGTGGCTGCTCACTCCGTTTAATTTAATATTTTACAGGTAAAAAGTTGTAGCAAAGGTTCCCGAAGAGCACTAGTGAGACATGAGGCTAAGGGAGGAAGACACCATATTTTTGTTGATTTATATGTTTTTGATGTATATGTGAATATATGCATATATATATACTTGATATAAATATTGGTGGATATGTATATATTTTGTTTCTTATATGTATACATGTGATTATGTATATATATCTATATACGTATATATATATGGCTAGTCATTAAAATTGGTTATAAAGTTTCTGTGGGTGGTAATTTTATGATGGTTATTATTAGTATTTATTTTGTTAATTGTGATTAAGTTAATGAAAATCTAGTCGGTTGGTAGGACTGGTTTGTGTGAATTGTTAATTAGGAATATTACAGGGCATAATAAAAAAAAGTTCCCTAGGCCCTCTAAAATAGGGGAACTCTTGCCTTTTTTCTGTAACACACCTATTGGTTAGAAGAGGTTATAGTTGACTTGTATAAAATTGATATATCATATTCACAGGCTTGACAACAAATAATTGAGCAATACAATCATTGAGGAGCTCATTGGAAGAGTTATTTATGCTTTTACCGGATTATTGTTACAATTTAGAGCTAGATAATTTGGGTATCATGACCATATACAAACAGACGAGAAACATTGATTTTAGTACTTTTTCATGGCATTGGGTTGTTCTATCTGTGCATTTTAGTGATATCTTTGATCAATTATTTGCATTAATGTTACTTTCTTAAAGGGTCGATTTCTTGGGCATTTATTTCTTACCGTGGCCTTGGATGGTAATAACTAGATCTACCTAGTAGTTTTTAGCATGGGAAAAAAAGGAAGATCATTTAACATGGTGTTGGTTTTTGACAAAGTTTAAAGATTGCATTCGTGAAGTGCTAAAGTTGGTAATAATCTAAGATTGATATCACGTTATGTACTCTGCAATGGGTAAGATATTTTCATATGTATACCATCGTGGTTGTTGTCATCACCTTCTTTGTAACATGTGATTGAAGTACACTCATAACTCAAAGGTCGCGTGTTTATATTGGAAAATAGTGAAAGCCTATAAAAAGGCAGATTTTGAGTTCATGATGAGACCTATTGATGAGGTGTATTTTGAGGCAAGGGATTACCTATATGAGGTAGGGTATCAATGATAAAGCAAGACACATTTTCCAGGTAAATGGTATAACATAATGACAACCAATACTGCAAAGTCATTTAATGCATTTCTTAGACACGTAAAGGGTTTGCCCATCACAATGCTAGTTGAGTTCGTTTGGGGTACCTTGCAACAATGGTTTTATGAGTGGAGAAATTATCCAAGTATGTATAGTCTTAACACTAATTATCTAATTGACTATGACTTTTTACACTTACACTTATTTAGTAACAGATGTGCTAATTTTTGTTAAAATTATAGATGACTGCCCTTACTAGGTTACACCATAGATAGAGGAGAAGCTTGGCCACCATGTGTTGAAGTCTGTGAACTTTGAGGTTTATCTAATTAAAAATTTTTGATATCAGTTATAGGTTACGGATACATGGGTATTGTAGACTTTCATAAGCAAAAATGTACATGCATGAAGTTTCAACGTTCACATATTCTATACACGTATGTCATTGTTGTCGCAAGACATATAAGGCTCACCAATGTCTATGTATGAGTTTATCCATTCTACACTATTGAATTTTACTATCTGATTTATGCAGAAGTTGTCAATCCATTAAGGGATCAATCAGAATAGTTACATATCGAGGAGGAAAGACTTATCTTGCCACTATTTCTTGATCGTCATCGATCGAGTTCTCTTTTAAACAAGAATCAACGTCTTTTGAGGGTAAGGTTGTTATAACGAAGGTTTACAATTGATGTAATCAACCTAAGCATGTACGATCACATTGCAAGAGTCTAGCATTGGTTCCAAGCTTCATGCCATCGGGTTCATCGAGAAGAAATAAAGAAAAAAGACCTTCTGTTTAGTTTGATTTATGTATTTGTTGAAATGAGATGTAATATTTGAAATCCTATATCAATATTATTTATGTTGAAATGAGATGTAATCATGTGGAATTTTATGTCATTATTATTTATGTTTCTAACATCTATTAATCAATTATTACATTTGATTTATGTTTGAGCTATATATGATTTATGTTTGTATTAAAATTACTTATGAGTTGTTGGTGTACATGTTTCAAACATATGATAAAACATAAAATCATATGCATAACTAATAAAATATCGTACATAACATATATAAATATATATAACACCTTTGAAATATATGTATGTATCCATGATCTACTCAATATAATGGAAATACAATTGTGAGGCCAAATGCCTGTGCATCAAGGTGGAGGACTTGTGGGGGAAATCCATACTCCGATCTAGCGCCAAACATTCTATGAAGTGTAGCATAAAAACATCGTAATTGTCATATCTTATGTCTTACTGGGAGACACCTTTTGCTTAACGCAATGCTAAGTGATCCTGTAGTGGTGTCTGCCCTATAGTGGTCCAAAAACTCATAGACGCTAGGTGGTGTACAATCTCATTCGATGAGTAAACCCCTCATGTGTAATTTTCGGTAATTATTTTTATTATTAATATTGTTATTATTATATTAAAAATTTGGAATAGGATAAGTTTATTTTAAGGTAAGTTTGAATTTTTTTCAGAAAGGGATAAGGTAAGTTGAAAATATTTTTTAAGATATTTTTTTAATTAACCAGGAGAAGATAATATTTGTCATAAATGAGAGATTAAGTGACCCCTTTAAAACTTACATAGAAAAAATATTTTCTTTAATCCAACTCAAACATTTTGAAAAAGTAAAGAGAGATTGTAAGTGTTAGTTTAAAAAAATGGTTGAAAAAGGGATTGAAATAGTGAAGCAATTCTACCTAAATAATTTCTCATACTAAAGTAAGTCTCAATATTTTCATTTATTTGGGTATATTTGTGAACTATGATTTGAGGATTAGAGTTTGATTTTAATAATTGCAATTCAATTGTTCTATTGTACGGTAGAACAAGTCCTAATTTGCATTGTACATTATTTGTTTCATGATAGTAGTATATTAGTTTGTAAAATAAATAAAAGAACATATATATTATTTTTGGATTTTTATTGATAATATTTATATTACCCTTGAAGGTAGAGACGTCAATGGGCTGGGCCGGGCCGACTCCAGCTCGGCCCGTTGGGCTAATAGGCCGGGCCGGGCCCGAGGCCCAAACAGTAACGGGCCTTCAGGTCGGCCCTTTAAAATATCAAGGTCCAAAGCCCGGCCCATATACTAACGGGCTTTAAATGGGCCGGGCCGGGCCTTATTAAATGGGCCGGGTCGGGCCTTATTAAATATTTAAAAAAAGTTTTAATTAAAATTTTTAAACACAAATTATTTTTTAATTATTAAAATCGAGGACAATACTCTGAATATTTTATTTATAATCCCTCACTTATGGCGGAGGAATACCGTGGTTACATGATAAAAAATATTATAAATTGTTAATAAAATACAAATAAATTAATTTACATATTGTATAAATTACAAAACATAAATAAAATTTATCTACTATATAATATTTATCTATTCATCTTCTACATCCAAATCTTTGAATTCTTCAAAGACATCTTCTGTCACATGATTCTGTAATTTAAAATCAGCTTTGATCCAATCTTTCATGCACATTATCGCTTCGACCATATTTGGATATAAATTGGATCGTCTATCATCCAGCACGTATCCCCCTGCACTAAAAGCAGATTCTGATGCTACAATTGACACCGAAGGTGTTAGTAGATCTCGAGCCATGACTGCAAGCACAGGAAAGGTTTCTGCCTTGTCTTTCCACCATGCCAAAATATCTAGTTTTTCAGCATTATATCTTTGAACAATTTCAGGATAATGGTCAATATTTATATAATTGTAAAATTGACTATAATTTGTACTTTGACTAACAGTTTGTTTACCTTTGCGCAATAAAGACCATATGCGTGACTTTTTTTTACCTGAACTACCAGAACTTACCTCTGGTGCATAACTTTGTCCAGTTTTTCCATATTTTTGTTCATAAATACTATACATATCAAATAAAAATTCTTGAACATATTCAACAGAATTTACATTGCTATTAATTGACAAATTTTCATTAATAACATCAAATAAATTTTGTAATCCATTAGTTTTTGCCCTAGGATCTAAAATAGTAGCTGCAGAATAAAGTAAAGGAATTTCACTCCAATATTTTTTAAATTTTTGTTCCATTTGCATACATATATTTTGAAAAGCATTATGAGAGTGACGATGCCTATGTTCGTTAAAAATATCACTTATTTCTACCATACTATATATTATAGAACAAGTTGTTGGATAATACACACCTGAGCAATGATCTGTGACTGTTTTCAATGGCTCTAACAAGTTCATTAAAGCCATAGGTATTTCCCAATCTTGATCTGTCAAAAAAATAAGATCTTGCGAATCCATTGGTTGGGTATTGAAGTATCGTGTTATAGGAACTTCATACCCTTCGCATACTTTCAATATGAGATATGTTGAATTCCACCTAGTGCTAATATCTATTTTTAATTTTTTCCTTCTTAACCCCATTGATTTACATAATTGATGATATGCTTGTACCTGTGATGGAGATGATAAAATATATGCAATGGCATGTCTAATTACTTCTAAATGTTTTTTTGCCAAACTCAAGCCATCTTGAGCGATTAAATTAATAATATGACATGCACACCTAACATGAAATAATTTCCCATTAAATGGAGGAGATAAATGATTATACATATATTCAATAACTTTATTATTATTTTTAGCATTATCTAAAGTAATTGAAAAAATAGAATTATTAATTTTATATTCATCAAAAATATTTGCTAATGAACGATAAATTACAAGACCATTATGTGGATATTTTAAATTTCTAAATGCAATAACTTTTTTGCATAATTGCTAATCAGAATTAATATAATGAGCAGTTACACAAAGATACCTTATACGTTGATTTGTAGCAGTCCATAAATCAGAAGTTATTGAAATAACACCATTAAAATTACTTAATTCTCCAATAATTTTTATTTTCATTAATTCATAATTTCTCAATATATCTGACCTAAGAGTTGACCTAGAAATTCTTTTAAATGTTGGTTGAATACTATTTTGCATCATCCATTCTAAAATTTCATCTTCTGCATAACTAAAAGGTTGATCAGAAGCAACGACATACCTGGCCATGTAATCTCAAACCTTCATTTGATCGTACGTAAAAGTTGACATTTCTCCCATATGTCCAGAACCACTCGGACCTCCTGTTGAAGTGGCACCTGGACCAACAGATCACGATCTGGTGAATGAAATTTGTTTTTGTCCGCTAAGTTCATGTGGAATTTTTTTACAGTAATCAGTAACATGTCGGCGAAGATGTCCCGTCCCACTTGTACTTGCACATGTTAAACAGGAACCGTAATGTTTGCATACTGCTCGACGAATTAATTTCCCCTCTATTGTTTCCTCAACTTTATCAAAGTGTTCCCATACCATTGACGTTTGTTTTCTTTTTCTGTCTGTCGAATAATGCGAACCTGTACCCGTACCACTTTCACCTGTTGGTGCTCCACCTATTCCACCTTGTGCATCATCAATAATATCATCAGCGCCAGCATGATAATATTTAAATGGATTGAATTCATTTGACATTGGATCCATTTGTAATATTTTGTAATAATAAAATTAAAATAAAATGAAATTAAAAATATAATAAATAGTTGAGATTGAGAGTTAGAGAGATTGGGAGTTTGAGAGATTGAGAGGTTGAGAAATTTGTAAATTGTAATTGTAATTGTAATTGAATGTGAAAATGAAAAATTGAATAGGTTTTTATAGAAAAAAAATAAATTAATTAAAAAAAATTTAAAAAAAGTTTGGCAGTAGCCGTTGCCAACGGCTTCTGCCATAAGGCAGAAGCTATTGGCTAGCTTCTGCCAGGAAGAAGTCGTTCTGCCTGGGCTTCTGCCAGGCAGAAGCTTGCTTCTTCCAAATGGCAGAAGCACCTTTTGCCATTTGGCAGAAGCAAATTCTTGCTTCTGCTGCCTTGCGGCAGGATACCGGAAAAAATTATATATATATATATATATATATATATATGAACAGTGTCGTGTCGGGCTGGGCCAGTCCATGGGTTTAATATTAAAGCCCAAGGCTCACCCTAGTAAGCCCATGGGCCCGACTCGGCATGCTACAGTACCGGGCCGGGCTTTGTCGTGCGCGGGCTTTTTCTCGTGCTTCGGGCAGGGCCTCCATTCGATCCGGCCCAATTGACGTGTCTACTTGAAGGTATCTATTTGTTAATAATATTTTTTTCATATATATTTTATTCTATGTTATTTTATATATCAACCAAATTTTATAAAAAATTTGAAATTTTTATTAATTTACTTATAGACTAATTTTGTAAATTTAAATTGCTAGTTTAGAGTATTTTAAAAATTCCAAAAATTTCATTTGAGATGCTACAGAGTATTATTAACCATTTTATGAATTTTTCTTGATTTTATAAAAAAAAATAGCATAAAAATGAGCTAGAATATTAAGGTGTTAAACCTGGAATTTTTTTTTAAAGTTTGTAATCTGTAAAAAAAATTAGTGTTTTTATAGTTTTCTAAAGCATTTTCAATTTGAATTTTTTAATATATAAATGAGTATGTCTAGTTCTACTATGGAAATTTTCTTAATTTTACTAATTAAATATGATTTATGAAAATTGTTATAAGATTAAGTGTTAAACTTGAAATTTCTGTGGCAGAGTCTGTGACTTGTGAAAACAATTTAATTTTGAGAGCTTTCTGAATTATTTTTTTAACTTAAATATTTTTTTATAAATATATTAGCATAACTAGTTTAATTCTAGAAATTTTCACAATTTTACAAATTATATGATATTTATTATCATTGTTACAAGATTGTGTGTCTGATCTGGAAGATTTTTAGCAATGTTAGTGATCTGTTAAAGAAATTTGTCTTACTTGTTTTTTTTAAATTTTTTTCAGGTTGATATTATTTTTATTTAAAGCAGCAATATGTAAAGTTTATTTCTGAAAAATTTCGTAATTGTTTGATTTATATAGAATTTTATAATATTACTAAAAGCTTGACCTATCAAACCTGAAAACTGCTGGCAGTGTTCTTTAGCTATAGAAAAAATTAATTTTTCGAGAAATTTTTATATCCTTTTAAGTTGAATATTTTTCTGGTAAACTATGTCTTCTTTGTCCTTGCCAAGTTTTGTAATATTTCAATTTGTGTGGGAATTTATCAAATTCATGGAATAAAGGTTGTATAGTGTAGACACATGTTAGTTGGGTTTAGGGTTATTTTTTAGTATCTTTAGAATTTGTGAAATCAGCTTTGAATTGAGGTTTTTCAATAGAATCTAAAAAGATTTCTGAGAGTTATTGATACAAGTTGAATTAATTGGTTATGACTAGGATCTAAACAGGTTGTGAGTGGTAGTTTGGAACATATAAGAGTTATGTGGATTTTTACTCTTAATCTAGGTAAGTAGAAATTATTCTTTTTGTATGCATATAAGGGGACGTTTGGTTTGGGTAATGTTTTATTATCAAAATAGAAAGATTACCTTAAAGATAAATTACTTAGAAGATTACTAGATATAAATGATTATTATGTTTGATAAAATTTGATAGGTATAAATAATTATTATGTTTGGTTAAAGGTAATAAAAGATTACTAGTAAATTATTTTACTTAAATGCCCTTGAATATAATTATTTTTAAATTTGTTTTATATTATTTGTCATATTAATTAAAAATAAATTTATTCTTGTTTCAAAAAATTAATAAATAATAATATAATTATAATAAAATCAAGATTATCTCGGTAATTTTTAAATACCTAAGGTGAAGGTAGTAATAAGATTACTACCTTTATTACCTGCTACGTCAACATTTGTAATAGAAGATTACTGTAATATTTTATTACCGACAAATCAAACAAGGGAATAAAGATAAATTATCAAAGTAATATTAAAAAACCCAAACCAAACGCCCTCTAAATGTTATATGATTGGAAATGACAGTCAAATTTAAAAGTTTTTGTTTTCAAAAACTATATAATATTTTATACACGTTTTCTATTAAACTCAAACATTTACACAAATGTTTTCATAACTCATATAAATATTCCATTTTGTTTATATATAAATATTTTCATAAGTTATATAAATATTTCGTTTTGTGTATATATAAATGTTTTCGGGACGTATATGAATATTTCATTTTGTTTATATATAAATTCATAAGTTATATGAATATTTCGTTTTTGTATATATAAATGTTTTCATAAGTTATATGAATAATTCATTTTGTTTATACATAAATGTTTTCGTAAGTTATATAAATAATTTATTTTGTTTATATACAAATGTTTTTATCAGGGAAAAAAATATTTTTGTAAACATTTTTTCTAAACCAAAAGATTTATATAAATATTTTTGTAAGTTATATAAATATGTCATTTTATGTGTATATAAAGGTTTTTTTGTAAATTATAATATATTTTCGTAAATGTTTCTTTTAAACTAAAAATTTATATAAATATTTTCACAAGTTATATTTAGGTACAAGTGTTTTTGAAAGTTATATAATATAGATGTTTCATTTTATTTATATGGAAAGACTTTTGTGAGTTATAAAATATTTTTATACACATTTTTGTTTTATCCAAGTGTTATTTACTTAGACACTGATTTACAAATTTATTTTGGTAGTGAGCGAAATATGCATTTATGATATGAAACTTTGTATATATGTGGTTTTGACTCGTTGTCTGTAGTCTCTGAATATCTACTTTGAACTTTGAAATTATAAATTTGGTCCAACTAGATTATTGGTTCTGTTGTGCACACTTTTGAACTCTGGCTAGGTCACCAAGATTATAGGTAACATCTGATTCTAAAATTCTGGTCGAGTCACTGGGAGTGGAATGACACTACATGGCATGAGTCTGAAAAATATTTTTGACTTAAGATTAATATATACTATTTCTTCACTCGAGATTGATATATGATATTTTTTAACTTAAGATTTATATATGATATTTTTTAACTTAAGATTTATATATGATATTTTTGACTTGAGATTGATATATGAAAAGTTCAGATATATTTCATTTGACCATTTTTGTCAGAATTTGGATTAAATGTTTTTACACGTATATTTTCATTTAGTTTTTGCTTATTGAATTGACGACTCACTTCCTTGTTATTAACTTTTTGCAAATTAGATTTTGACATAAAGTATGAGTCATTATTTAACAATTGAGGAATAAGAAGTAAAAAAGGGTCAACTGAAGAGAGAGAAAAAAATTTATTTATTTGAGTGTATCTTTTCAATTGAGGACAATTATTTTTATTATAATGTTTTGAGGTTTAAAAAAAAAAAGCAGTGTATTCAAGTCTTTATTTGGTTAAAAATTTCTAAATTTTGTTATATGTTTATGTAGTTTTTGGTTGTTACACTCATGGTTGCCTGTAAAAGCACTCTGGGAGTCATATACTATGATCTTTGGGATGACAACTTGTTACTTATGCTAGTGTCAACATAATAGTGCTAAGAAGGAATCTATGTGCTGATGATTGACAAGAAAACATAAATTAGATATAGTACATGAATTGTTTTTAATTTTCATGAATATATTAAATATTTAAACAAAGTCAATGGATATAGACCATTTATATTATTAGTCAGCCACTGACGTAGCTTGATAACCATGTGCCAAAAAGCAGCATTGGACTTCATTCTTATTTAATATACTTTATGGTCGTCTGATGTTGTAGCTTCATCGTACCAGTAAAGGAAAGCTTCCTCATGCTCCACAGTTAAGGAGGAAATGGTCTGAATTTGTCATTTTACCCTCAGTTTGATTAGATTTGTGTATGGAGTACGTACTAGTGGACCCTTTTGGACGATCCTATCATAAGCAGTTCACACCAATTGAAAAAAGATATAAAATTGTTAATTCAATAATTCATCTTAATTAACACACACAATGAAATGGGTTAATGTTACCTTATCGATATACGAAGGAGGAGGTTTGGTGGGAGAATCCTCTATTGTTATCAAGTCAACCATCTGTACCCCTATGATGAACTGGGAAAGTAATTTAATATTATCAGTGATTAATATATGGAAGTAAATATATATTTAATTATGGATATACTTTATCCTGATCTCCTTGTGGCATAACATTAAGCAGCTCGTCCCACTGTGAGCTAATATTAATAAACCTTTTACTTGTGCTGGGGAGGTCAACAATTAACTATAATTGTTTGTCATAAAAAGACAAAAAAAGAAAAAACAATTTAACACCCTATTAGATTTAATTGCATTGAATTAGGGTTGGATTCAAATCGAGCCAGTTTGAGCTCAAGCTCGAGCTCGACTTGATCGAGCCCAAAACTAGCCGGCCTTAGCTAAGCTCGAGCTGCTTGTCAGATTTTCTAATTAAAATTTTTGATACAAAACGACGTCGTTTTGTCCAATATGTATTAAAACGACGTCGTTTTGGTAACAAAAAATGAGCCGAACCGAATTCGAGTTGAATTTGAGCTTGGCTTTCACAAGCTCAAGCTTGAACTTGAGCCAAGTATATGTGAACCAAGCCGAGCTCGAGCTCTGCTCGGCTCGAATCCAGCCCTACATTGAATTGATTAAACAACAACAACCTATCTAAGGGAAGGTGTACGTGAAAAACTCTCAACCGATGCTTCTTTGTGGCTAGTTTCTTTAAGAATATTAATAATAAATTGATTAATTACGTTTCATGTAAAATATACTAACAAAAAATAATTACAAACCTCAGGTGGGGGAGGTGAAGGAATCATAAGGCCAACATGTGAGGGTCTCTTAACACTGTCGCAAGTACCTTATATGAAGTAAATTACACGTTAAACAAATGGGTAAATAAAATTTATAAAATGAATAAATAAGATGTGAATTTTTTATCTAATCGACTGTATCTGGCCATATACGTATCACGATGTCCTCCAAATGACTCATTCGATCCTCCAAACAAGACATTTGAGAAAACATCTACTTTGCAAGATAAACATATGGTCTTGTAAACTAGAAATCTTGCCCTAGCGGGCTAATTTAGCATCTAAGGGGGATAAAACAAGTGATGTTGTCAATGGGCACTCGTACGTAGGGTGTTTAGTTACAAGGGCTTGAACACCATGAAAAGTAGTGGGCTCTATGGTTGGGGTCTCAACTGCTAGACATATAGTCTACTAGGTAACCGGGGCTTGAACATCAACAGATGTCTCAAGATTAGGGGCTTGAATACCTATAGGTGGTATAATAGGAGAAGTTCTATCTCCTATCGAGTAGGATAAGGATGACTAGGGATCTAACATACCTAAGTAGGCAACAATGTCAACATACCATCTTGTAGCTTCCTCAATCGATGATAGTCAGAGCGGGAAAGTAATATCATCTTACTCATTCAAATATATAATTAAACATATTTGAATTAATCAATAAATCAATTAACAGTTACATACCTTATCATCGATGAATATAATTCCTATATGACTCTATCCAAAAATATCTCTTGTATCGTGGAGATGCATCAATAGTAACTAAGTCCACACAATTATATAAAGTGTCGATCATCTCATAGATCCAAAACTATAATGTAAACATCAATGTTTAAATTTCATTAATAATTTTTTTCCTCAGCAATCAACATATATAATTAACAAATATACATTTACTTAGAATGCAAACGGGAACCTGTAGATATTATATTTATGCATATCTGTCATCTGATCAGAGTAGATCCTCTCACTCACCAGGAATATCGACTCATATGTCATATCCCATATTAGAACACCTTACAAGTAGGAATTAAAACCGTCTAAGTGATCAATCAATTGGAGATACTCTATAGATACCTTTTTTCATTTGTCATTCCCTAGTAACACTATATAAAGGCAATACAATAGAGCTATTTTGGTAGTGTTGACATTGTCATCCCTTCATGGTCTTATTAAGAAAACTCACTCCAAATCATGATATTGCACTTTTTGACATCCTCAAAAATAGGTCTTTCAAATCCTATCTCTAGAACCTTATGGAATATATGATGCAATAACAGTAATTTGACTGAATGGTAGCCTGGTTATAAGTACAAATGCGAATAGGCTAAACCTCATGTCAACCACATTAATCCTAAACTAAAACTCATTTCTCCGTAAAACTTCATACAACTATCGTAACATAAATGAGTGCACCAACACTCAGCTAAATCTCGTATCTAGTAATAGAAACAATTGCAACTATGTCAATGTCAATGAGGATTTAATCTTAACGTTGCATTTTGCTATACATGAGATATTGCCTCTACTCGAAAGAGTCGTGCCTCGTCTAGGATTCTTAATTCAATGCAAAGGTCTCCACGTTTTCTTTTTTGGGAAAATTTTTGCAAAAAAGAAATTATTATCATAAAAAACTTGATAAAAATTTTAGAAAAAAACACACATAAAATATGAAATGAATATCAATTGCTTATAAAAAAAAATGGCCCTAAAATTTGAAACAATAAGTTGAAAAACTTAGAAATAACAAAAATTGAAAAACCGATCTGAAATTTAAAAACTACATGCTGAAAAATCCTAGAATAACCGAAACTAAAAAACTTATCTAAAATTCGAAAATTAAATGTAAAAAAACTCAAGAATGATAAAAATTAAAAGACAAATTTGAAATTCGAAAATTACACATAAAAAACCCAATAATGACAAAAATTGAAAAACAAACCTAAAATTCAAAAATTATATGTTGAAAGAACCCTAGAATAACAAAAATTGAAAACATAGACCTCAAATTCAAAAGCTACACGTCAAAAGACTCTATAATGACAAAAACCAAAAAATTGACTTGAAATTCAAAAACTATATGTCGAAAAACTCTTAAATATCAAAAATAAAAATTTGACCTAAAAATTGAAAACTGCACGTCAAAAAACTCTATAATGACTAAAACCAAATAACTGACCTAAAATTTGAAAACTAAATATTGAAAAACCCAAGAATGATAAAAATCAAAAAACAAATCTAAAATTCGAAAACCACATGTCAAAAAATCCAAGAATGAAAAAAATAAAAGATTAGACTTGAAATTTGAAAACTACACATTGAAAAACCCTTAAATGAGAAAAATTAAAAAGTTGACCTGAAACTAAAAACTACATGGCCAAAAAGCCTAGAATGATAAAAACTGAAAAATTGACTTGAAATTCAAAAACTAAACATCAGAAAACCCAAGAATGACAAAAATAAAAAACATATTTGAAATTCGAAAAACTATATGTTGAAAAACCTAAGAGTGACAAAAATAAAAAAAAAAGGTCTTGAAATTAAAAAACTACACATCAAAAAACACTTGAATGACAAAAATTGAAAAACCAACATGAAATTCAAAGACCAATTGTTGACAAATTTTAGAATAACAAACACCAAAAAATCGATCTGAAATTTGAAAAGTATACATCGAAAAACCTAAAAGTGATAAAAATTGAAAAACAGATATAAAATTTGAAAACTACATATTGAAAAACCTAAGATGACAAAAATTAAAAATTGGACCTAAAATTCGAAAACTACACTTGATAAACCTTAGAATTAGAAAAAATATCAATTTACCCTCTTAATATTTTCCTTCTCTCCTACAAGTCTAAAATGTTTAAAAACTCGCAATTCTACTCCTCCTCGTGGGTGTCACTGTTTAAAAATCAAAATTTGCACCCTCACTCATGGTTCCCTTATGGGATACTATTCAAAATCGCATAATTTCCCCCTCCCCCATGGGATATTATTCAAAAACACACAATTTTTCCCCTCCCTTGGGTTCCTCCATGGATCCCCTAATATAGTTACTATTTAAAAAATCACATTTTCCTTTGTCCCCTGTGGCATTGATTTTACTTGGGGGATATTTATCAAACCTGGGATTCCCAAGTTGCAAATTTATCCCCTGAGGTGTCGTGCCGATTTGAAATTGTCATATTTTCTGAGAAAATCTCATTTTCCAACTACCATTTTAACAATAAACAATTTTACACATACTAAAACACAATAGCTCTAAACTAATTCATCCAAAATAAACAAGAATCAAACAACAAAATCAGTTGTTCAAAACTTAAAATCCTAAACTAATAATACCCAAAATCTTCATCTAATCGTTAAAATTTAAACACCAAAATGATTTAAATAAGAGAAAGGACAATGTACTCACCTTTTTTTCCATTTTTGTCATCAGAAAACTGCAAAAAAGTTAAAGAAAAATCACAGTTTGAGTTTTCATTGGAGCCCCATGGAAGGCTATTTTCTTTAAAATTAAGAAAATGGTTTAGGGAAATTATGGGTGGGAATATGAATTTGTTTTATTTATATATGAGTTCTGGTCATTTCATGTTAATAGGGCATTTTTGTTTAAGTTAAACGAAATTGGGCATTTTCATTTAAGCTTCAAATGTTTAGAGTTATTAAAAACCCATGTAATATATTTAAAGCCCATTCAAGGGGAGGCCCATGGACATGTATATGTATATATGCATATTGAGTGCATTACTTTCCCATGGGACAAAAAATAAAAAATAAAAAAGAACAAACAAAACGCACACTTTGTGCTTTAGATGAAAAGCGTTAGCCACCAAGGATTAAAAGGCTAGCATAAATTACTCTTTCATTTTTTTTTTTTTAATTTTTCCTCATAAGAAGAAAAGCCATGGCACATATGTGTGCCTTGAAAGACCTAGTTGCCTTGTATATTCTAAGGATTATTGTTGTGGCTTCATTAAGGAATCCCACATACCATTCTCAAGATTCGAACAGATTTTTGGCATGGTTTTAGCCTCCAATCGATTCGTGCTTCATGTGGATATTGAGGTTCAAGCGTACTTTGGGTTTTGGGAGTGACTTCACAATTTATCTCAATTAATAGAAGTCAAAGGAACTTTCTTTACATATGTATATTCTGTAAACACCGTATGAATATTAATAACATATTTGTGAATTAATTATCCTACAAAGGTGATCCAAAAAGGGTTTTTGCAATTTGTGTATTTATTAGTTAAAAATTTTTAATTGCTATTTCGTTGCTTGAAGGCCACAAATTCTCTACAATGGTACTAAAGCCAACCTTGAGGAATGAATTCATGAAATTATACCTGTGAATTTATTTAATTCGATCGCATAATTTTAATTGTTGATATCAAATTTTTTTATTATAAATTGTAATTGGCTATTATAAAATTGTTGTCGCAATTTTATGATTGATGTTATTATTAATTTAAATTATTGGCTTATGTTTTGTTGTTGCAATTTGTTTGAGGTCATACAAAGAACATAAATTTGTGTTAAATTTATTGAGTTTTACTTTCTTGAATTTTTGCTTGATATTGTTGAGATTTGTAGGTTATTAAATTTTTTTTCGTTGAATGTTGAATTGGTTTCACATTGTTGCATGAAATTTCCTTTGATATGCGTTGTTGCGTGTTTCAAAGGTTGCTACTAGTGTGAGGATGGTTTATACGTCATATTCTCTCACCTTGACGATGTGGCTTGCTAAGAATTGGGGAATTTTCTAGGTTTCTCTATCATGGGAAAAATCTAGAGAATTCAGGCTTGGAAATGCCATGCATGGCTTGCATGGGGTGCTAGACATGATTGGACATTCCATGTCCAAGTCGTGCCCTTACACAAATCCAATCCTCCCTCTTTGGGCACCTACTTGGAATTATGTTGTCAAGCACGACTTGGCATCCCATGTCCAAGCCATACCCTTGCATGATTTCTAGGCTTGCTCATGGCTTTTAGTCATGCTCTCTAGTTGTGCATGATTCTGGAATTTTGTTGAATTTCATATGTATGGTTGGATATTTTACTTACACACTAAGCAAAGTGGAAAAGATGAATTTGATCCTATTTTGTTGAACTGTGACTAAATTGAGATTTTCTTGACCTTTAGGGTTGAAATACAATTATACAAAACTTTAGGAACTAAAAAAAGACACTTGGGTAAAATAATTAAAATTAATTCATTTTAATTTTGATTATGATGTATGTATGTTTGTCTATGCATTGTGTCCGACATACAACTTTAAACCTTGTAAATGCTTTTATTCTTATTTATTATTTTTGGGTTTGTAATAATTAAAATAACACCTATGTGTCTTGCCTTCTCTAAAGTTCTCTTGTACTTCTCTTCTCACCAAACTCTCTTTCAATTTAACTTGAGGTTTCTATTTTACAAATGTAAAATTAGAATAGGATTTAATTTTTCATTATTAGAAAAATTGCAACTAGGAAATGAAACCATGTACAATTGAAGACTAAAGATGAAGGAATTATTGGAGACCCGGAGAGCAGGGCCTAGGTTGACAAGTCAACCCTTTATAGCTTGAGTTGATTGATGTTAGTTAAAGTTATATATCGATATGTTTAATTTATGTTGTAGTATGCATGTTAGGTTTTATTTTTTTGAATAATCACCTCATATGCCAAATAACTAAAATTGGTGAGACAATAATAAATTCCTTAAATATATATATATTAAGTTGAAAATAATCAAATGCCTTGCAATATGATGCCTCGAGGCAAGCCCCTGTTCGTCAAAAACCTTGTTCACCAAAGCGAATGATACATTTTTACTAGGTGGAAGATCAAGTGATTGTTCATATTGGGTCTAATTTAATTAGTACACCTAGCTTGTTCACCAAAGCAAAGATGAAAGTGTATTAGAGACAAAGTTAAGGACATGTAATTATTATTGCATAGGTGATATGTAGTATTCACCCTCATAAAATCGAGAATCATAATTGCTATCACATGATTTATTCATGTGTACCTGTTGAATTAGTGATCATGGATTTTTTGTGATTGGTTTGATTAACCTACCTAATTGGTTAATTAGAACTTGTTCACAAATGTGAGGGGAAAAATTAATTCAATGGGATGTCGGCCTACTGGAAAGTCCATCGAGATTTTCCGAGTTTAATAGAGAGGACTATTGGCTTGAATAAAATAGTAAGAGCATTTATTTGATAAAATACCACATTAAATAAATATAAAATTAAAATATGACTTTATTTTTAGTTTTGTAGAATAAACTCAATATATGACCTAACGTTCAAAAAGATATTCAAAAATTACTTTGGGTTTGACACAAAACATTTTGACTAGTATTAACGTCTGTGGACTGTACTAGAAAAGAGGAGAATCTTGTATGTTGTCGCATAAAATTTACCAATTGTGCCCAAACTTGGTGCTAAAATGAGGGAATTTTATCATTACAAGAAACATGAAAATGGATGATGAAGTGGAGAATGGAACTCATGTATTTAATATAATTAAATTGATCGAGAGGGTAAAACTTTAGACTTATGTATGACAAATAACATGACATTTAACCTTGTTGTCTAGTCACTAAGTTCATTATGAACTTTTTGAAAGATAACTAGAGAAAATCCATTGAAGGTTTGATAAGGATGGTAGTGCATGCTAATATACATTTTAAAATGGCTAAACAGGTTGAAGCCAGTTTAAAAAGAGAGGAAAGAATAAGTAAGGTTGATGCCCAGCTATATTCTGAATCTTAGCTAATACATCAGAAAACACTAAACTCTCATAAAGGTGCAGTTGGCAAAGGTAAGGTAATTTGCTTTTGATGTAGTAAGCTTGGCCACCAAAGCAAATGCTACAAAACCTTTTTATCTAACAAAAGAGAGAAGACTGAGTCGTTAACTTTAGGTGAGATTGAGACTTGAACCTTTTCTCAAAATCTTGGACTATTTAACTAGAGATTTAAATTCTCACATTTGGTCGATGTGAAGAAACTAAGGCATAATGGATGCTAGCTAAGAGAAGAGGTAGACCTACAAGTTGAAAATGTGGTATGTGTATACCACATTAACTGTAGGATTTATGTATTCATTCTAGCTACGAGTAAGATGAAAAGGAATAAAAACTAATTGTAATATTTTTCAAAAATAAAACTTCTAAGGGATTTATTACTATGATTTTTTCAAGAATTCTTAATTGTATAAATTAATTCGGACCAATGATTTGGCATGAAAGACTGAGTCATAATTGGAATTTTGATTCATTTGATTGTTATTGAATGATGAACACTAGTTATGTCTTTTAAACAAAGAGTACCAAGTTAGTCTTTCACTATCTTTAGTGGGAGCATAATTCAATTGTTGAATTTTGTCTAAACAATGAAAATTAATAGTTTATGCCTAACAAACAAAATTTGAATTTCACTTGATTCTTTAGACATTCCAATGAATATGATTTGTAGATATTTGGAAATACAAATCTAAATACCTTTAAGAAATTCAAGGAATTCAAGAATGAAATAAAAAATTTGTTAACGCGTGTATTCATTCACTTGGGTTAAAGCAAAAAGGTGAAAACAAATAGTCTAACTTAATGCCTGAGGTGTAGTGGGAGTTTTAATGTCCACTAAATGTTCTAAGGTAATATCTTTGTGATTGTAACCCACATTTATGTTTATAAATATAACATATTTTATATATGTTATATGCGTTGGATTGAAGTCTAATGACTTATTTAACAATAGTAGTGACACTAATGTTAAACAATTAACTTGAGTTAGTTGAACCATATGCTAAATAGAGATTATCATGTGTGATATTCTAAAGGAAGCTTAAGAATGCTATTTTTCTAGTACCAAATAAGTTTTAAAATCTATTTTGGAAAATTTTTTTAAACGTTATTCTCTAAAAGATCAAGTGGAAGGATAACAGAACTCAATCGAGTTCTAATTCACAAGAAAGATGGCATAAAATAAATGATGTGCCAATAAGTATGTTTAAACATCACAACAATGATTACTTATTCCTAGAAAAAAAAAGTAATCAGTCTACGTATACAAAATAATATAGGAAAGATGAGATGCATTATGAATTCATAAGAATTAAAATTCTCATAACTCTTGATAAATGCACTGGTCATTTAAGATGTTAAAATCTGAGACCTATAAGTATGCTAAAATTTAGATGCGTTCATAGTTGCTATACATTATTAAAAGTTTGACAATTAATTGTCAAGAGTAACTCTAATGGATAAAACCTAGAATAGTTGTGACCATATCACAACCAATGGTATTAACCTTGAAAATGAGCTTGTTGGGTATGCAAGTTGATGAGTTCTATTTAAGAACTCATGTGAATGTCAAAATCTAGATATATTCATACAAATAAAACCATAAAATCTTTTGGTTTTACTAAAATGAATATGAAATCTATATATGAAAGCTAGTGGCAGTATAATAACAATTCTGACATTTTATATCTATATGACGATAAACATATCAAAATTAAATTCCATATTTACAGCTAGTATAAGACTTAGGTAACTAAGTAATCTTTCATAAAGTAACATCTTTCATAAAGGAACTTAAATTAAGTAGACCATATCCTCACCTGATCTATTGTTGTAGATAATATGGACTACTGAATTTAAGTTGGAGTGTTTATAACAGACGAAGGCTGAAAGGATTCAACAAATAAGAATCTGAAAAGATTCTCTTTTATTATGATGATACATGTTTTTCTTGGATTATGTGTCATTAAACACATCAATTGAGAGACAAAGATGATTAGAGTTTTATTAGTGCTAACTATTAAAATGATCATGAATGTCATGATATACACTCAAAGTTGATATCTCAATCTTTTAAAAATATCAACTGTGTCCAAATAAACATTGTTGGACAACATATTCGGAAATATCTTTGATTTCCTAAAAAAGAATATGGATAGTTCCTGAGGTCTTGAAGGATGAAGTCATTGAATGAGGAACAGTGACATAAGACAAATTAGATTGAAAATAATGAATATCTATTAAAAAAAAAGAAGTGGTATATATGTGGAATCGATTTTACGTTGAAAGTCGAGTATAGGACATTCAAAATGCAAGGTCTTAAAAGACATATTAGATCATAAAACTGACTTTTAGTATAATTGATTTGGTACCATTAATACCAAATAGATACTTCATAGAGTCATGGTTTCACCAAATGGTCTAATTTGGTGATTTCATCACGTCAATGATGATTGATTAAAGAAAAGTTTGTTAACCTCTAAAAAACTGAATGAACAAAATGTATCAATGAATGCTTTGTTGTAGTAGAAGCAATGATGGGCACATAAAGTCATCCGATGTTATTTGCATAGATGATTGATAGTTTTCACATGTTAAAGTTGTTTGCTGACAACTTAGTGCAACATATGGGTGCACATTGTATATGTGAGGATTCTATATAGATGGTTGCTCTAGTATCTATTAAATTATATCCTCTTAGTGAATAAAAGTACATGTGAACTTTAGACTTGAGGTCATTAGACCGTCTTATACAAGGATCATATAGTTTGACACCAACCTAATATAGTCTGGTCAAAGGATTACCAAAAAGTTTGTGATTGGCCATATACAAATCTGTATAAAGATTATGGTGGATCAACAAATGATTCATCACTCTTAAGTACAGGAGACGATATCTCAATTAGGGCTCTCTAATGGTGGCAATGATTAATTAAATCTATGGCTATAGTGGGATAAAGTTAATGCTCGTTTCGATATTTCTCTAGTCATTGACAAAAGTCAATCTATGTAACTCAAACATCAATGAATGAGACACTTCATTTATACCATATTCTTAAAGAGATATTGTATGACAAAAAGATTGAATTGTATAAGCAACCATATCATCGATAGGTTAAAAGTCATATGCTGATATTCCACTAATTGGGTGGCCATGATGTTTTGCTAGAGGTTGCTCTTAGTTTATGTCCAAATAGATGTCACATTAGGAGTCTAACATGAATTCGATCACTACCAATTTAGTGGAAAGCCTATGTGCCACATATAAAAAGTAATTGATTGAACTTTGGTGGCTTAGAATTTTTCAAGTTAAATCTAAGTCGGATCTAATCTGAATTCTAGATTAACGGTTTTGAGTCTTGAAAAGTCTTTTAGATCAAAAGTATAGTTTATGATATTTATGGACTAAACTGAAATAATCTTGAGCAATTAGAGTTATATGTGAGAAAGTATAAGATTTGAGTGGATTTATCTAATTGGATAAATCCAAGCCCAGTTGATAATTATATGTAGGTCCATAACTTTAAATAAAAGTAAAGTAAATAAAATATAAAATGTAATAATAACATATATAATATATTTAAAACCCATTAAAGGGTAGGGCCTATGCACATGTAAATGTATATATGCATATTGAGTGCCTTACTTTCTCATTGGACTAGGAGGAAAAAAAAGAAAAAACAAAACAAAAAGTACACTTTGTGTTTTAGATGAAAAACCCTAGTTGCCAAAGAATAAAAGGTTGGCGCAAATTATTTTTTCTTGGGTTTTTTTTTCTTTATTTTCCTTACTAGAAGAAAAGCTGTGACACATATATGTGCCTTGAAAGACCTAGCCACCTTATAAATTCTAAGGATTATTGTCGTGGCTTTCATTAAGGAATCCTACATACCATCCTCATAATTCTAGTAAATTTTTTAGTATGGTTTTAGCTCCAATTGGTTCTTGCTTCATGTGGACACATAGATTCTAGGAGCAACTTCACAATCTGTCTTAATTAATAAAAGTCAAAGGAACCATCTTCATACAAGTATATTCTATATATAGGAAAATGTCACACGGGGGAAGGCCATAGAGAGGTTGGTCATATACGAATATTAAGAGGATATACCCCTATGTATCAAGTGACTTACACCTATGTATTAAGTGTAGAGCATACAAAATAGAAGAGGAATTAAGGTAAGGATCTAAAGGTTGTCTTGAGAAATAGTAAAAAGATTTCGGTATGTAATAGTACTTGATGTGCCTAAAAGATAAGATTTTAGCAAGACGCGAGATAAGTGTAAGGTGAAAGTGAGTACAAGCCTAAGTTTAATTAAGGCTCGAGTTGCATCCGTAATAGACATCGTGGGATCATTACAAAGGGGTATTGTGAGCATACATTTCCTACACCATTCATACTAAGGCATATCCCTACTAAGGCAGCATACTCATAATAGGGTACTAGCTCATAAAAAAGTCTAGTTGAGGCATAACTTTGATGCAGTGAAATAAAGAGATAACTCACATGACTAAGGTGACAAATCTTTGTATTCAGTTTGGACTGATTGACTTAGTAAACAACTTTTGTTTTAGCTTTTAGATATAAGCGCTTCTATCAAATCTAGTTGTGGTCACATCAGGTAAGACTTTGGAGAGTGATTCTTTAGTGATCGATTGGGACATAGTGTGACCTAAGAGTTAAGATATGTATCATAAACATTCCCTAATGTTCAACATGAGCATAGAGATGACAAATAGGACCCATTATCATCTTTATAAAGTTTAATGCTAACTTCCCTACTTGGTTATCATAGTTTACAGTATGTATGAATTTATTGTAACATCTTTCTACCCATATATAAAATCTCTCTCCCTTGTAATACCTTTATGTGTGTGCATAACTATGTCATTGGTGCATAAACAATGTCATGGGTAACCCCTCATTGCTTTTTTAAAAACATATAACCTCTTATAAATGAAATTCACGTTTCCATAAGTGACAACAATGTCTCTCTATCTCAGGATCTTTATGTCACACACGTATTCTCGGGATCATTAGATCCCATATATAATCTATAAGATCTCTATATGTCATCATCTTACTCTCGAGAAAAAAGATTACTACATTACGTAAGGTGCGTTTGGTTTGGTAAAGTCTTATTACCAAAAATGAAACATTATCACAAAAATAAATTAACTCGAACGTTACTAGGGTACAAACGATTATTATATTTGGGAAAATTTGGTAGTTATAAATAATTATTGTATTTGGTTAAAGGTAATAAAAAATTACAATATTATTTTACTAAAATTTCCTTGAGTATAATTATTTAAAATGTTTTTCACGTTATTTGTTATATTAATTGAAAAAAATGGTATTTTTATCCTAAAAAATTAACACAGATAAAATTGTAATAAAATCAAAATTACCTTGGTAATCTTTAAACATCTAAGGTAGAGGTGGCAATTAGATTACATTTTACATTAACTACCACATCACCACTGAAAATAAAATATTACTATATTATTTAATAAAAGATAAATTACTAGAGTAATATTTATATATTCCAACCAAATGCCCCTTTAATGTCATACTCATATCATTACTCTGGATATGTTCCCTCATATCTCAAGCTTATCTTAACTCATATTTGGCTCAAACATTTACCTATCATGTACATGCTAATGATTTCTACATATCCTATCTTATTCTTTCTCACGGACACCTCTTAGTACTTCAATGTACCATTTACGTCTCTAACGATCACTTGAGACAATTCAATAGTAGATCGATTATCAACTATGAACATTCATCCTCTCTTGAATGAGCGCACAATCATACACTTAAACCTTACAAGCGTATATGTCTTCCAGACATGCATGAGCTACCTTCACTTGCATTATTAGTTATGACACCAGACATGGTTATGCATACTATTGGGGTTGGTGTCTTAGAGCCAAGTTCATTACTAAAAGTCATATTTATAAATTTCTATGACTATCTTTGTCTATTATAATATATTAATATATGCTCAGACAATAAATAGTCAAACCGTGATAAGGGGATTAATGTATGACACTTGATCATGAGAACCGTATGTGCACATTAGGTGATTATTCTTAAAACATCCTTAACTATAATATTACTATGGCCAAGGGTATATGTAATAATAGTAGAGTTATCATAGTGTTGAATGATCTCATCAAAAGATGATGATAGTTCTCATGTGCCAAAGTTGTTTATTAATGATTTGATGCAACATATAAGTGCACATTGTAGTCGTGTTTACTAAATCAACCAGTAAAAAAGATTTCATATGAATAGTTACTCTAGTGTTTATAGAATATATCATCTTAGTGAATGAAGGTATATATGATCCTTAGACTTGAGGTTATCAAACCATTTTATACAAAGATCAGTATGATTTGACATTAGCCTAATGTCGTCTAATCAAAAGATTGTTAGAAAGCTGGTGATTGGCTATATTGTGGTTTGTATGAAGGCTATGGTGGATCAATAAAGGATTCGTCATTTTTGAGTGTGGAGTTGATATTTTAGTTAGGGCTTATTGATAGATGTTAATGACTAACTAAATTTGTGGCTATAGTGTAATTGAGTTGATACTCGATTCAATGTTATTCGGTTATTGACAAAAGTTAATCTATGTAATTCGAAGAGTTTTGAGAGAGACACTTTATCAATATCTTAGCCTCGAAGAGATATCATATGATGAAAGAATCAAATTGTATAAGTAACCATATCATTGACAAATTAAGAAATCATATGCTAACCCTCTACTAATCGGGTGGTCATAATGTCTTGTAAGAGACCAATTTTAATCTGTGTCTACATAGGTGCTAGGTCAAAAGCCTAACATAAATCCAAAGAGTACTGACTTAGTAAGGAACTTATAGGTCACACACAAAAGGAGCTAATAAACTTTTGAGGCATAAGATTATCCAAATTGGATCTAATATGGATTCTGGATAGAAGATTTAGAGCCTTGGAAAGGTCTATAAGCTTAAAATATATTTTATTGTACTTTAGAACCTTAATGTAATAATCTTAACAAGCTAGGGTATATTTGAGAAATAGTAGGATTGGGTTTATCAAGTTGGATAAAGTCAAAGGCACATCACTTAATTTGAAACTCAAATTAGGCTAAGGATAAGATTTTATCCTATCACCATTATCCCGTAATTTTTGGTTGACTACTAAAAATTGTAGTGAAATTAATTAGGTGATGTCTGGGCATAGGAAACTTGCATAGGTGTGAATGGAAGAGAAAACAAAGGCATACACTCGGGCTTGGTACATGATCCAGGTGTACATGGTAATGTACACCTAGGTTTTGCACCTAAAACTAAGTGTATAATTGTAAAACTTATAGGCATATCCAAGGATAATTTAGTATTTTTGCATCTTGATTATGTTTGTTTAATTGTGTTTAAGTGTTTTTAGAGTTGCACAACTGTAATACCCTCAGGTATGTTCCAGAGGTAATTATGTCTTTTGACCCTGTTTTGAGATATTTCCCATTTTAAGTATATATATATATATATTCACATGGATATATGTGTTTTTATAATAAATATATAGATATATATATATATATATAGATATATATATATATATATATATATATATATATATAAAGAAATATATAAAAAAAAAAAGAAAGAAAAGAAAAAGAGATAAAGATCATATAAGAGAGAAAAGTCAAAAACAAAAAGACAATTCTACTTTTCTATCATCTTCTCCGCCCTTCTAGAAAAACAGCCCTTCATGCTTGTTTTCTTAATTTTTTAGAAGGGAGGTGGATGATTTGAAGGGTTTGAAAGAAGAGTAAGGAAAGAAAAGAAGAAGAAACACTTTTGGAGCTTGGTAACCAAAATATCTCTTTCTTTTTCCCTCTTCCTATGTTTATATATATTGAATGCATGTTATATGAATATGTTAGTATGTTTTGGTGATGATTTAAGGTGATTTTGGTGATAAAGGAAACAAAACAAGGAGGAACGAGCCAACTTGCAAAGATTGGCTTGAAACAAGGTAAGAGGTATCATCCTTGATATACTGTATGTTTTAGGCTTTTGGTTCCTTGGATCTATGTTATAAATGACGATTTTGAAGTTAAGAAATGTTGTTTTGCCATTTGGGGTGTCTATGTGTGTGATTTTGTTGGTGGCAGAGAGTTGGATAATATTTACAGTTTTACCACTGATTTCGTCCCAAGTTTTGGTTACCTTATCTAATGTATTATGAGTGCTATTATAACTTGTTGGAAAGCTCTTTGAATCCTCTTTCCAATGATATATAGCTTGTATTAATTAGAGATCATTTGGACTATTAAATATTGTATGAACCAAAAATACTGCTTTACCAATTAAATAGAGGAGAGTTTTTTTTTGCCACTGATTTCATCTCACATTTTGACTATCTTATGTAATGAATTATGAGTGATATTATAGCTTGTTGGAAAGCTCTTTGAATCCTCTTTTCTACAATATATAGCTTGTATAAATTAGAGACCGTTTGGACTGTTAAATTGTATGAAAAAGAAGGCTACCCTACTAAATAAACAGTATTTCACAGTTTTTGGAAAGCAAGAAAAGGAGAAAAAGGAAAGGAAGAAAGAAAGAAAGGAAAGGAAAGGAAAGGAAAGGAAAGAAAATAAAGGAGAGAAAAAGAAAAGTAAGAAAAGGAATTTGGGGCTCAAGCATCATGGGTCGTCCCAAGAATATGGTCTGATGAGTTATGAATAGATTTAGATGGAAGCAAGATTAGTAAGATATAAGACACACATGCATGCTATGAACTATGAGGGGGCACTTTACATTACACCACCCGTAGTAGAGCACATCCGTAGTAGGACATATTCGTAGTAGGATATAAACCCTCAGTAGGGTCCGTTCGCATAGAGCATGCTCGTAGTAGAGCTCAATTCAGATTTAGAAATGGTGTAGTGAGAGAAAGAAAGAGAGCTCGAGCTTAGAAAAGTGTCAAATCCCTATAGTCAACTTCCAGAAAGTATTAAATGGACACCAGATGAGACAAAGTATAACCCAAATAGTAAAAAATGAACTAGATTATCCCCTTAATTTCTTATAGAGGTTATGATGTGGGGTTGAGTCCCGAGAGTGAGTTAGAACAGAAAATGAGATAGTTTACTTGATTCTTTTCCTTTACTGAGTGTTCTTATCTCTTATTTCCTTTTCTTTCCTGATTGCAGGTATAGGTGATCGAGGTAGCTGTGAGGCAGGATCAGGTCAGCGAAGATAGATCCGGCTGGAGCAAGTTATCTCTGGTTTATATTACATGCATACAGTGGCATGTTCTTGTCAACTTTTGACCTTTTTGAGATGATTGTACAGTTGTATATGATTACTCCCTGTTTTCAGACGCTTTCAGATGAGTTTTCATATGAGTATATACATTTTTTGCTCGCTTCCGAATTTTCAGTTTTCTTGTAATACTTTCTAAACACTTTTAGTGATGCGTTTATTTTAAAGTACTTTAAAAGAAAAAAAATAGGTGCTCCGGATATTAATTCGTAACATTTTTCCTTCGGTGGGTAGTATTTCTAGGAAGGGATGTTACAACAACCCTATGAGAAGGCTAAATGCCTGTATGTGTATTGGTAAAGGCAAAATAGTCTTTTCCATTGGGTGTGTGATAAGTGGCTAAGTTGGGAGCATATACATGCTTGTGCATGTCCAAAGCATATAAATTTGGATAAGAAGCAGTTTAACAATTTTCATAGAACGTTATTGTTTTTGGGTAACAACATGTACGTTTGTGTGTTGTGTGTAAATGGAAAAATAAAAGGTTGTTGATTAGTTTTGTTTAAGGTATTCCACAATATTTTTCTAGTAGCAAAAGAGACTTTTGAGACAATTTGACGGATTTTGGTCCAGAGAGGCCTAAGAGGACCGAAGCATTGCTGGGAATTCACCAAGCCATACGAAGATTTGTTTGAACAACACAGGAAAGGTAAGTACAGTGACCTTAAGTTTTAGTTCAAGCCATGGATTGAATTAATTGATGTTGAATTCATATGAGAAAATTGCTATTGATGATGATGAGTTCTATTTTCTTTTAAGGATATATTTCATGGTTTATGTTATGGTATGTGACATAACTCTTGTGATTAAGTCATGTTATGTTCAACTTCATCTCAAGTTATATTTTTATTATGATTGGATTCTAGAAAGCTATTCCTAATTAAAATACTGGTGATTATAGATATGGTTATGTATACATATGGTTTGTATATGTGTGTAATGTTTTGGGAGAAGAGTTGCATGTTTCAACTTTTTAATCTATTTCTTGTGATGCTAATATGAATTATGAAGGATAGAGATTTGGTTAAATGTATCTACTAGTCATATGTTGTATTTTGGGATTGTTAAATGATATTGGTTGCTCAAAAAATAGTATAAGACAAAAGCAAAATTTTGGAAAAGCTCGATAACACTTGTGTTAAGTAAGATGCACAATCATGTACATTTAGGTAAAAATTCAGTTTTTATGTTAGGAGAGTTCATAGGTGTGTATTTTTTGGGACAGGTATGTACCTATGTGATATAGGATGCACGACTATGTGTGTTGCTCTAAGATGCACGTGTAGGTTTCTCAACACTCTTGTTGATGTGTGAAGTGGAAAAATACATAAACCCCATACATGTAGGATGTATGCCTATGTATGGTGATTGAAATACACCCTAATGTATAAAACATACACAACCCTATATATTTGGGAAAAATGAGAAAGAAGTGCAATGGGTTGCAATGCTTGTACATCATTATTGAAATGACTAATTTACCCCTATTAGGGATTAATATGGGGAAATAATTCCAATATGGCCCTAACAAAGGTAACATGAGATGACACGAAAGGTAATATTGGTGTACCCGACTGTGTAGATGATGATCTGAGTCAAAAACTGAAAATAATGTATTACTTTTTTTTCGCCACCGAGTTATGTGACCTTGATACCCATTTTAGTATTATGCATCGACATAGGGCACCTTAGCATTTGGGATGCTCGTACATATATCGACTCTAGGTGTTTTAGCATCTAGGATGATTTTATTATATTGGGAGAGGTCTAGGGTCTTACTCTTTTTTTCCAAGATATCTTTAGCCTGAAGCTTGATTGGTAAGTATATTAAGGACACTTTATATTTGACATTTAGGTTGTCTTATACTTTCACTAGGTGTTAGGGATGCCAATATACATTGTTCAACATTAGTCATCTGGAATGACACCATTATTACAGATTAGACATTGAAATAATTCAAAAGGGTATCCATGATGCTAGAAAAACATTTTAAATTATCATAAGGAGATTACATATGGGACACTACTATGGTTTATGGAAATTTTGTTTCGTTGGTGCCATGAGGTCACTTATTTATTGAGTATTTCATTATTCACCATGTTCATTTTGTGGTTTTATAGGTAAAATTGTGGAGTGTGGGGGTAACAGGAGAATTAGTTGGTCAACTTGGAATGATGTGTAAGGC
This sequence comes from Mangifera indica, assembly GCF_011075055.1. Lineage (NCBI taxonomy): Eukaryota > Viridiplantae > Streptophyta > Magnoliopsida > Sapindales > Anacardiaceae > Mangifera > Mangifera indica. Next base: position 6,321,239 of record NC_058154.1, read on the forward strand.
AGGCCATTTTAGTCATTTGTTCTTTAGAACTCTATCGATGTATTTTGGGATTACTCTTATTTGCTTTTACACTTTGATTTTATGATTTGGTTTTCAGATGTTTAAATATATTTGGTATTTGAATATGTTATTAGATTTTATGTAATGCACCTTCGGGATTGTGGGATTTGAATTAATTACCAAACATATTTTATAATTGTAGTGTTTTTTTGTGTAAGGATTTTTGAGCTAACGCGTCTCTATGGGTACATATTCTAGTTCAAAATATGTATCTAGAGAAGGATGTTATAACAATGCAATGTACACTCAAGCCTTGCACCAATCCAAGGTGTACATGTGTATATATTATATATATATATATTTTCTCCTAATTTTGGCACACATTTTTTTATACAGAAACATGCCCTAACCACACAAAGAGCTTTTCACCTTTCTTTGTAAACTACAAACCATCCTCAAGGTCTTGTAAGCTTTGAGCATAGTTTCGACCTCTATTCAAGTTGTTGCTTCATGTAGATCCCAAAGAGCAAGCCCATGCTTGGTTTTAAAAACACAATTTCGCAACCTCTTGCCACCAGAGATAGATAAAGGTGTCACCTACATAAGTTTATTAAATAAACACCCTATGTGTGTTTTATGCATGTTGTGAATTAATTCTCTACAAGAAAGATCAAAAAGAGGTTTTTGCAGTATATTTGCTTGTATAATTAATATTTTAAATTGTCATTTTGCTACCCAAAGGCTGCAAATGCCTTACAGTGGTATCAAAACCACCAGTTAAGGGGTTTATTTACTAAAATATATACCTATAAATTATTTTAACTTAACTGCATTTTTTTTCTTGTTGATATCGTATATTATTTAATTTGTAATAGGCTATTAAATTATTTTAATTTGCCGTTCCATTTGCAAATCTACATGTGGTCACAACTCAACACTCTTATGCCTTACATGAGCCATCCATAATAGTTATTAATGTCTAAGCTGAAATTGGCATATTGATGCCTTAGTGAAAGCATAAGACATTTTGTGTGTCACTATCTGTCGTGCCTTACGCACAATGCTATACAACCTATTAGGCTAGTTAACTAAAACACCCTAGTCACATTAGGAAAAATCTGGTAGTACTCTCTTTCCTTATCACTTATGCTAATTGAAACTATTGTTGAAACCATCTTGAATTAGCCTTTACTGTGGGTACATGTATGATGCATCCTACTGACCGTGTGAAGAAATATTGAAAAGCCACAAACCTTACCATATACACCAAAACTAAATTGAGTAGTTATGTGCCTTGACGCTAAATGAATGATACATCTCATGGGTATTCAATTCTATCACTTTCATGTATCTTGCCATATCTACACAGAGCTATTGACGAACTAGATGTGAACCACTTCCTTTAACTTTTCTGATTTTTGACCTAGATTCAATTAGATTAGGGTCTCATGTCATCTTTCACATAGTCAGACACTTTTTCTACTTCTATCTAGCTTGTCTTTCTTATTAAAGTCTTTTATTCTTTCCTCTTTCTTCTTCTTCCATGTCCTTATGTTTTAACTAGGGGAAAATAGTGTTTTAACTGGATACACAAGTATATGCTTAAGGTGCACCTTTATTGTGATACCCCTAGGCGAATCCCACATCGACAAAGCACGGGAGAGATGCTGGGTCTGTGTGTGCTCTGTCTATGGATCCCACATTGGTTAGTGGTAGGAGAATTGAATTGGTTAAATAGTCTGTGAGCTCTTTAACTGTTAAGACGTGTTTTGGGTTGCAAAGCCCAGAAGCAAACCCATGATGGACTGTGTGTCCAAAGTGGACAATATCTTAACAGTGGGTTATTGGACCAGAGTTGTTACAAATGGTATCAGAGCCACTCTGCGTGTCCTCTTGAACGATGGTGGGGCAAACCTCAGCGAGGACGTTGAGTCCCGTAAGGGGGGGTGTATGTGATACCCTTAGGCGAATCCCACATCGACAAAGCACGAGAGAGATACTGAGTCTGTTTATGTATCCCACATTAGTTAGTGGTGGGAGAATTTGAGTGGTTAAATAGCCTGTGAGCTCCTTAACTGTTAAGACGCGTTTTGGGTTGCAAAGCCCAGAAGCAAACTCATGATGGACTGTGTGTCCAAAGTGGATAATATCTTAATAGTGGGCCGGGTTATTGGACCTGGGGTGTTACAAATGGTATCAGAGCAACTCCGCGTGTCCTCTTGAACGATGGTGGAGCAAACCTCAGCGAGGACGCTGAGTCCCATAAGGGGGGGTGTATGTGATACCCCTAGGCGAATCCCACATCGACAAAGCACGGGAGAGATGCTGGGTCTGTGTGTGCTCTGTCTATGGATCCCACATTGGTTAGTGGTGGGAGAATTGAATTGGTTAAATAGTCTGTGAGCTCCTTAACTGTTAAGACGCGTTTTGGGTTGCAAAGCCCAGAAGCAAACCCATGATGGACTGTGTGTCCAAAGTGGACAATATCTTAACAATGGGCCGGGTTATTGGACCTGGGGTGTTACATTTATGTGGCTCTTTTTAAGCATGACACCCACTTTTGGAAAGTCACATGCAGACGTGTATCCCATACCACTTAGTCGTGTACGCCTTTCTTTAGAACGAGCATTCGAAGATTTCAAAATTTCCTAATTTAAACTAAAGACACATAGACATGATGAGACTATACACTATCATGTATCATGATCTGGAGATTACAACATATATGGTTCCTATGCTTTTCTGATCGATTTTCTAGTAATACCAACGTAACCATAGGTTAAAATACATGCTTATATATACCTTAAATCAGACTATTATATTTACAATCAAAGGAATATGTTTAATCATTCAAACCATTGATAACAAATTTATCACACAAAATTTCGTTCCAATCACTTGTGTAATGCATTCAATCAATATTCTAAAGAAAATCACACATATATAAACATCATCAAGATCTCTACAATATCTTAGGACGTAATAGAATAAATAACCTCTAAAGCATGTTTCATAAATCACATCATAATCAACAAACATAGTGTCTGCCTATCAACATAATCATCTAGTTCCTATGTTCATTTTCTTTCACTTTTAAACACGTAATCACATTAGTAGAGCCATCATCATGCTATTAACATTTTCATACGCATAGCAACACATTTGTATAGATTTATTTAGCCTTTCACAGATTCTAAACAGCCAAGGGTACTACTTACTTGAAGGTGAAAATATATTGGAGGTAAAGTTAGTGATATGCAATTGTCCTTGCATAGGTGACATGTAGTATCCACCCTACTCTAATCGAGAATCACACTTGATATTGCACAATTGGTTCATGCGTAATTACTAAATTAGACATTGTGGATTTTTGTAATTGATTTGATTGAACAACCTATTGATTAATTTAAACTTGTTCATCAAAATGAAAGGGAAAATTAATGCAATGGGATCTCGGCCTATTAGGAAGTCCATTGGGATTTTCCAAGATCAATAAAGAGGGTTGTTGTCTCGAAGAAATATGGTAGTAGTATTTATTTGACAAAAGACCACGTTAAATAAATATAAAATTAAAATATATCTTTATTTTTGGTTTTTGGAGAACAAACTTAACATATGACCCAAACTTTAAAAGGATATTTGAAAATGATTTTAGGTTGACTGCTAGATATCTCGACTGGTACTAACATCTATGAATTATGCTAGAAGAAAATCTTGTATGTTGTTGTACAAGATTTACCAATTATGCCCAAACATGGTGCCAAAATGAGGGAATTTGATGCTTTTGAGAAACATGAAAATGATGCAAAACTTGCATCGAACATCATATCATCTTTGTTAACTTTTGATATGAAAACTAATAGTTTATTTAACAAAGATATAATTGACCGTTTTCATAATATCTTTTGAGGTCATGCTCGTTTAGAATGATATCAAGTAACAAAACGAATTCTTAATTAGAAAATGATAACGAAGTAGAGAATGGAACTCATGTGTTTAATATAATTAAATTGATCAAGAGAAACAAAACTTTAGGCTCACGTATGACGAATAACATGACCTTCAACCTTGTTATCTCATCTCCACTTAAATCCTACACTAAGTTTATTATTGATTTTATAAAGGATAACAAAGGAAAATCCATGAAGTAACTGATAAGGATGGTAGTTTATATTGATGTACCCATAAGAATAGTCAAACAAGTTGAAGCTAGTTTGAAAAGGGAGAAATAAAGAAGTAAGGCTAATGCCAAGCTAAATTCTGAATCTTATCCAAAACCTCAGTGTTGAACCCCTAGGTGTTTTGATGATGATAAAAACATAAGTTAAAATTGTTAACAAATCTAAAGAATACGTTTAAAACAATACAAATTGGACAAAATGCGAAAAATGTAAGGATTTACATAAGAACAATCAATATTCAAGGATGAATGATTAGTACTAGGCAAAAATTGACATATTAGTCAATTCGTTCCATAATCATTTGTGTGGCAGTTCATGCTTCTAAATTTTTGGCAAAATTTCAATTGGCCACTAACATTTGTTCTAAATGGAATACTACTTACTCAGTACCATTTCCAAGCCAAGAACGAAGGAGGGTACTTCGTACCTTGCTAGCTCATTTGGAGTCAACATGGTCAAAGTCAAAGTTAAAGAGAATTAAAGTTAAAAAATTTGTACCGACTATTCAAAAAAGCATACCACTCGTTCCTAGTGCAAAATTCAATCAGTATGAAGCTCGACCCTTAACTCATTACTTTATTTGTTCATGCTTCTATGATTTCAAAGGTTTAAAGCTTGATTAGATGAACGCATGTTACTTCAAAAAGTGTTAAGTATTCGTTTAGTCAGAAATGGCGGTACCACTCAATCCAACTAGTGGTAGCACCTATTTCATAACAATTTTAAGAGAAAAATGTAACTTTCAAAAGTCAATGGCTATATTTTCAAACCTAACAAAACTATTGCATTTTCTAGCCACTCAAGCATATAAATTGAGCTCATTTAAAGTGAAGAAGTGCTAGATATTACATTACAACATTCTAAAGCTAGAAAATCTTCAAAGCTCAATTAATCATTTCTTTTTATAAACTTAACTCCATTCTTTGAGAGACCTTGTGTTCTAAACTTGTAAAATTAGCATTTGTAAGGCACTTTCATAAAAATAAATTCTTGTATTCAAATACTTGTGGGCAAAAGCTTGTTCAACTATTGTATTTAGACACAATCCCAGAGAAACTAACTTTAAAGAGTTTGAAGAAACTAGTGAAACTGAGCATTTCTAATCTCTTATCTTTTAATTTATGCTTATATTTATTGTTGGTATTTTAAATTTTAATTTGTGCATTACAATTTTTCAAAGAACCTATTCACCCCACTCTAAGTTCATTTTAGTCATTCAAAGGATTTTTTAATTGATATAAGAGCTTGGACTCTAGTTTTCAATAAAATCTCATGATTTTTAGAGTTAAAGATTTTTTCAAAATGGCTAGCACTTTCACACTCGTTTCTGTCAAAGGTCAATGCACTATTAGACCCTCATTGTTTAGAGCACAAATTATACTAACGTACTTGTGTAGACTATACTATTGTTTTATTCTAAAAAAAATCACTAATAAAACAATTAGCATACATTCAAGATGCATTTGATACACTTTCACATGAGCATGATGAATTAGAAAATAATTATGATTTTGCTTTAAATGAAAAAGAATTATGCATAAAAGAACTAGAAAGCATTAAAAAGGAAAATGAAGAACTGAAGAAAAATATATCTACTTCTAATGAGACTACAGAAAAATTTAAAATTGATACAAAAAGATTAGATGAGATGCTTGCATCTCAAAGAAATGGTTTTAATAAAAAAGGATTTGGCTATAATAGGGGTAACCCTTTCACTAACACCTATAAGTCACCAAAGAAACCTCATACATTATATTTAAAATACAAGTATTATTCATTCATTGGTCATTCAGTTAGACAATGTCCAATTAGAAATTGTAAACCTTTTAAAATTAAGAGGTTTAGGTTCTTGAAGGGTAGGTTCATTGAATCTTCAATTAGGTCCTTTAGTAAGTGGTACTTAGATAGTGGATGCTCAAGACACATGACGATGGATAGGGGTCTATTCTCCTTATTGAAAGCCAAAGATAGAGGAAACGCAAATTTTGGTGACAACTCGAAAGGAAGTGTAATTGACATCAACACTACAGGTAACTCTACTTTCCAAATCAATGATGTATTGCTTGTTGAAGACCTGAAAAATATAATTTACTTAATATAAATCAATTATGTGATAAGGGTTTCAAAATTATTTTTTATTCCTTATGTTGTGAGATTGTTGATGCTAACACAAATGTCATTTTATTCGTTGGTCACAGGCATTATAATGTATAAATTATTGATTTGTTTGGCATTGTGTCTAGAGATCTATGTCTCATATCAACTAAGGAAGAGAACATGTGGCTATGACATAGGAGATTAAGATATGCAAGTATTAATGTTTTATAAAAACTCTCAAACATAAATTTGGTAAAAGGTTTGCTCAAACTGATTTTAAAAAAGAATCATGTGTGTGATGCTTGCATAAAAGACATACAAACAAGAATTTGTTTCAAACCTAATGTAACCTCTCCTAACCAATAGGTGTGTTACAAAAAAACAGTAAGAGTTCCCCTATTTTAGAGGGCTCGGGGAATTTTTTTTTTTTAAATGCCCTGTAACACTCCTAATTAGCAATTCACACAAACCAGTCCTACCAATCGACTGGATTTTTATCAACATAATTACAATTAACAAAATAAATACTTAATAGTAACCATCATAAAAATTAGCAACCCACAAAAACTTTATAACCAATTTCAATGACTAGCCATATATATATATATATATATATATATATATATATATGCATATATTCACATATACATCAAAAACATATAAATCAACAAAAATATAGTGCATTCCTCCCTCAGCCTCACGTCTCACTAGTGCTCCCCGGGAACCTTTGCTGCAACTCTTTACCTGTAAAATATTAAATTAAACGGAGTGAGCGACCATGGCTTAGTGAGAAGATCATACTCAATACTCAAAGCATTTCATACCAATACTAATCTTTTCCATACTCAGCGTGTCTGAGCTATTCACATACAAAATAATTAACACGGATTTGTTTTCTTACTATACAAATATGATTCACTCGTTATAATTTACGCATGTATGAGTGCCATGACTTTTTTATTTTCTGATCGTACATCTTTCTCAACTCTTTATTAGCCATATAGACTTACATGCATGATTCTAATGCAAATGACTTTTATAAAATATTTGCTAATTTTTTTTTTTTTTGTCAAATATTTTCATTGATCGGTCTAGATTACATAGGACAGTACTCGCAGTCACCATGTAAGGTACAATCCTCTCTTACACGCATATTTCTCCTTTTTTTTTCCTTTGTTGTCCACACAATACAACTAACATCTTTATTTGCTGTTCACACAATACAACTATTATCTTTCTTTGCTATCCACACAGTACAGCTCACGTGTAAGGATTTTAAGTATGCCTTCTGCTTTCCTGTATCATATGAGTCATTATAAAACCAAAAACACTTGTTTTCTATTTTCTGAAGACATGCATAACTTAGAAAATGTTTTTCCTCTATCTTTATTTTTCTAAAATCATGCATATGCTATAATTCCTCATGTATACATGTATAACCATAGTATGAAATATGTTCATTCATTGTTTTCCCTTATTCTTTTCACTCTTTATCAAACATCATATTATTTTCTCATACATTTATATATATCTCATGCATCAAATTAATTTCAAAATATACAATATAGGCTTAATATAATGGTTATTACACATATCATGCACATAATTAAGCAAAATTAACCTATATCACATAAAATGACACTTTTGTCCTTATGGCCAAAAGTTATATGCCTACCCTTAGTGTAAATTATTCTATCAATTCATCATTTCTCACATATTCAATACACAAAATCTACTAAGCTAACCCCGAGAATATGAAATGTCTAAAATATCGTTCTGGAAAAAATTACTTCATAAGTCCTAATGAATTTCTTTATTCTTTTAAGCATAAATCACCTTAATTTTAATACCTTACACACTTATATAAGTAAAGGTTATTTAAATACCCTAACTCAAATTACTTCAAGTATGTAAAGTATGAAATTCTTACATTTTCTTTGCTAATTAGGTGATTTAAACCTATCCTCCTTCTTTTCTTCTTCCTAGCAACCTTAATCAACCAAAAACATAATCATCCATCAAAACTCTAAACTTCACGTCTCTTAAAAATTAAATTTTTTACTTTAGAACTTACTAGAATTGATAGATCTACACTTTTATAACTAGAAACTCTAGAAATTAGGTGGTTTAGCTAAGTCTTTTGATGAATTTTTGCTTGAAGAAAAAGCTTTAGTAAAATTATGGACTCGGCCAAGGAAGAAGAAAATGAATAGTTGGATGGTTTTATAAGCATTTTGGACTAATTGACCCTTAACCTTTTCCAGAAATGACTATTTTATCCTTAGCCAATTACCAAAAACCCTTAGCACCATTATATAATTTCAAGTGTGCCATTCAATTTACATTCCCACTTTGTCTCTTAAATCCTTCTAAAATGACCATTTTACCCCCTTTGAAAATTATTGCTTATTTAGTAGTTTTCTATAATTCTTTTACAATTTCTTTAAACAACAAGTTATAAAATCAACTCTAGGGGTAATTTTGGAAGTAGAGTTTACTAAAATACCTGAATCCGAGTGTTACACCTAACTTATGTTTCAACTTCAAGACCGCTTTAACTTTTACATATGAACTTGTATGGACCATCTAGAACAACAAGTCTAGATGGAAAACATTATTACTTTATAATAGTTTATTTTTCAAGGTTTATTTGTGTCTTGTTACATGCGCATAAAAGTGATGCATTCAATGTTTTTGTTCCGTTGATTAAGAAATTGCAAAAAAAAAGTAGGTTGTGCAATTACTTTTATTATGAATGATCATGGACAACAATTTGAAAACTTTAATTATGAATCATTTTGTGATGAGCATGATATTGAGCATAAGTTTTTGGCACCTATAACTCCTCAACAAAATGAAGTTGCTAAGAGAAGAAATAGGACACTAGTAGAAATGACTAAGATCATATTGTGTGAGCATAGTTTGCCAAAATATTTTTGGGGCGAAACCATTAACACATCACGTTACAGCATTAATAAGGTCATAATTAGGAAATTTCTCAAGGAAACTCCTTATGAGTTATTCAAAGAGAAATTACTTAATATTGCATATTTTCACCTCTTTAATTACAAGTGTTTTATGCTTAACAATAGTACGGATAACTTAGGAAAATTTGATACCAAGTCAGATGAGACAATTTTCTTAGGTTACTCTACCACTTCTAAAGCATATAATGCCTTCAACAAAATAATTCTCTTGGTTGAAACATAAGTTGTTGCATGATCATGTTAGCAAGGGTGATATTAGACAGAAGTGTCATTCAGTTTTCTAAAAATCCAATCTTGCGCTCTAAGACTAAGCGTATAGACATTAAACACCATTTCTTGCATGATCATGTTAGCAAGGGTGATATTAAAATTAAATTTATTGATACTGCTAATTAACTTGCTAATATTTTTACAAAGCCGCTTGATAAAGATAGATTTTGCTTTATTAGAATAGACCTTGGGATGATCAACACAAATCAAGTAAGTGCATAGCTCTTTTGATGTTTTAAAGCACGCTTGTGATTGTGTTATATGATTCTTTGATTGATCTTGTGTAGTGAATGCATAATATATGATGATTGTATGAATTGTGAATGTTTGTGATTGACTGAATATGCATTTTAGTTCACATATGCATATATCACTTAATACAAATTTGAATTGAATCAATTTTAACTTCTGTTCAAAGTTGATAAAACATTGAATCAAACTGAATGTCCTAAAAAAGGTCAAAATATATAAGATTCAAGCCTTGAGGTGTTTTGATCTTTGTAAAATTGCATACAACTTTCAAAAATTTGTATTTTGGGTCATGAACGAGCACTCCTTTAAAGTATCATTTGTTCGTGCATGTTAGTCACTCAATTTTTCAACTTTTCAATTGATTTGCATTAAGTACCAATCGTTCCTCTTTTGTTTGGAACACCCATCCTTTTTCTTTTAAATAGACTTTTTAAAAATGTAGACAAATGATCAGTACTCCTAAAAAGTAACTTATGTATAAATTAAAACTCAAAGGTCCATACAATATTAAACCCTAATTGCATCATTCCTTTTCTCTGTTGCTTGCTTTTTCAACCAAAATCACTGAATTTTCACATATTTGTTTTTACATAAAAACACATCTGTATCATCAATCAACTAATCTCAAACCTTGGTTTTGTTCATTTTACTCCAAATCATTATCAAGCAATATAAACCAAGAATTAATGGCTTATAGAATGAAGAATGTTCCCTCAAACAACCATAGACTCTTTCATAAGACATCAAGATTTAGGATGATGAATAAGAGGCAGTTTTGGAAACCATTCGCCATAAGTGCATTAGAGTTGATAGTTGCATGTTGTTACCTGTTCTAAATGAGTTAAATATTTTTATTGATTTGATAAAGATTGATATGTGAATACATTGGGAAAGATTATTTTTCTTACGGATAGATGTTTAAGTGAATTTAGTGTATGAATTTTACAGTTCATTAAAAGTGAAAACAAATAATAGAAATAATATTTTGGATTTTACTATGGAGTTTAGATTAAAAGGGGAAAGATGTGTGGTAACTCATGGAATATTGGCTAAGTGGCTTAACTGTGATTGTAAGGGGATTTTTAATGCCTTATCAAAATTCTCTTCAAATGGAGCCTGGGTAGATCTAGGTGGATGTGAAGTGTATGATGCTCATATGTCTATATCAACCAAGTTAGGTAGCTCGATGTTGAGAATGTTTTATAGAATTATCTCCTACATGTTGAATGCCTGAAATGATCTAACAAGCAAGTCACAGTCTAAGATATGATATTGTTGTACTATACTGTAAATTATATTTAGGTCATCACTGCAAGGTGGTTCATTAGTTGATTGTACTATATAAAAAATGAGGAGCATAAGACTCATTTTAGGATGTTCATTTCTTTTATTGCTTAAAATTTAGGAATTAATTTAAATGAAGAAAAAGCTTGCCATTGAAAACCTTTCAAAGAAAGCCACATTTTCATAGCTCAATCATTGATAAGAATGAAAATGATTTAACCAAATGGACAATGAGGGTATTTGCTCATGGAAAAAAGCCAAACAAAAAGGATGAGGGTATAAAATGAGTAACCTCCATCACTTCTAACACATGAAGAAGAATAAGCCCAAATTGAAGCTCTTCTAGTAATACCTCAAATGCTATTAAAGGATGTTCCTTAATCAAGTTCTCAACTAAAAAAAACCAAGAATGGATGATAACTTTATGGATCCAATCTAAGGTCAACCTTGCTCGTTTGATAGACCTTATGAGCGAAGGTTTTCAAGCGTTATCTCTTCACTTGGATGGAATGGATACTCGATTTCATGGGTATGATGAATGAATCGATGCTTTAGGTAGCATGGTCATAATGATAAATGTTGGACATCTTGCAACTCAACAAAACCAGGATGAAATTATTCAAAAGCAAGATCTAATCTTGTAGAGGCAAGACCAAATCCTCCAAGAGCAAGAAAGGATTAGTTAAGAGCAAGGCTGACTGCATCAAGAACTTTGAGACTAGATCAAAAAATACCAATGAACATGGCATTCCTTTCATGATAAAAGTTTTACTTTTATTTTGCATTTGGTGAACTTTTGAGGCACATTTGCATTTTATATTGTTATATTTGCAATCATAGCATTAATTTTGGGCATTTATAAATTCCATTTAATGATATGTTTTTTGTTTAATGTTCATTTGATGATAGCTTTATGGTTGTTGATAACTTGTAGTAGTTGTAGTTATTTGCTACTACTATCATGTTGATAATAACTTCAAGTAGTTGCAGTTATTTGCTTGACTTGACTTGAAATGAATTTGCTTGACATTGAATTATTGAATTGATTATGAGATATATGTATTGCTTATCACATTAAATATTGAAGTTTTCTTTTTTTGGCTTGATAACAAAAAAGGGTAAGAGAGAGAGAAAACAAAGGAAACTATGTCAATTTTTTTTCAAAATTCTTTCAAATGAACTTGATTTAACTCCAAAACTTGGTAATGATATTTGTGAATAAGTGTCAAAGAAATGGGGAGTTAATAGGCTTTTAGAAAAGGGAGAGTTTTAAGTCATAATGCATTTTTCAATTAGTTTAAAATTTTGATCCAAACCTAGTTTTTGTCATCAATAAAAAAGGGAGAGATTATTAGACCCCTAAGTGTTTTGATGAAGTTGTTAGCCCCTAGGTATTTTAATAAAGTTGTTGGATTGCTAAGTGTTTTAATGATAATGAAAACATAAGTCAAACTTGCTCATAAGTCCAAAGAATGTGTTTAAAACAATAAAAATTTGACAAAGTGTAAAAATACAGTGACTAACATAGAAACGATTGGTAATCAAGGATGAACAACCGGTACTAGGCAAAAATTAACAAGTTAGTTAATTCCTTCCACAATTGTTTGTGTGGTCATTCATGCTTCTAAATTTTTGGAGAAATTTCAATTGGTCACTAACGTTCGTTCCAAATGGAGTATCACTCATTTGGTATAATTTCCAAGCCAAGAACCAAGAAGGATACTTAGTACCTAATTCGCTCATATAGAGTCAATACGGTCAAAGTCAAAGTCAAGGATAATTAAAGTAAAAAATTTTGTACTTATTGTTCAAAGAAGTATACCTCTCATTTTTAGTGCAAAATTTAGTTGGTATAAAGTTCACCCTTTAACTCATTACTTCATTCGTTCATGCTTTTGTGATCTCAAAGGCTTGAAGCTTAAAGAGATGAATGCCTGTTATTTTAAAAAGTACCAATCATTCGTCAATGGCGGAAGCAATTAAAGTTGACCATTGGGAGCTTTGGCTAAGGTTGACCTTTAGTTGTAAATAGTGGTATTGATTATTCCAACTAATGGTAATACCTGTTTCGTTGTAGTTTTAAGAGAAAAATATCACTTTCGAAAGTTAATAACTATATTTTCAAGCCCAATGAAACTATTACATTTTCCAACCAATTAAGGTCATTTGAAGTGAATAAGTGTTAGATATTACATTTTTTTTTTTGCTAAGTAGTGTTATATATTACATTACAACATTCCAAAGTAGTGTTAGATATTAAAAAAACTAGTGAAAATTCCAAAATGGTTTGCTTGAAGAAGTAGACATATAAGGCTTGTAAGAGAAAACTCTAAACTAATCTAAATACTGAGTTTTTCTAATCCCTTATATTTTAATTTATGCATATATTTATTATTAGTTGTTTAAATTTAAAAGGGTTTTTCAGTGACACACTAAACTGTCATAATTGTATGGTTGGCAAGAGTAAGGTAGTTTACTTTCGATGTAGTAAGCTTAGTCATTAGAGCAAACACTGCAAAATTGTACCAACTGACAAAAAAAGGAAGATTGTGTCTTCAACTTCAGGTATGATTAGGGCTGGATTCGATCCAAGCCGAGCTCGGCTCACAGTTAGCTTGGGCTCAGCTCGATTTTTTTATGGCCGACTCGAGCTCGACTCGAGCTCGACTCGAGCTGAACTCGGCTCGGCTTGAGTTCGGTTCGTTTTCAGCTCATTTTTCATATCAAAACGACACCGTTTTGTATATATATATGGATCAAAACGATGTCGTTTTATATAAAAAATTTAAAAAAAAAATTATCAAGCCAACCCGAGCTCGCTCGAGCTCGATCGAGCCGAGTAGAGCCCGGCTCATTTCGGGCTCAAACCGAGTCGAGCCGAGCTGGCTTGGCTCGAATCCAACCTTAGGTATGATTGAGAAATGAACATTTTCTCAAAATCTTACCATATTTAATAAGAGATTTAAATTTTCACATTTTTTTGTGTAGGAATTGAGGCATAATGGATGTATACTTGCCAGAAGAAGAGTAGACCTTGAAAGAAGATGAAGAAGAAAATATGGCAAAGATGACATGCATATAATTAAAATGCAATTATCAACACAATACAAGCAAAAGTGAAAAAGGTGAGAATTTTAGCTACTCTAAGCTTGAGTATTTGATGTAAACTTGATTAATGATAGATCCACAACTATCAAACCTCTAAAGTAGTCCACCAAACAAGCCAAAACTCTTTTGGCCAAATCTTAGAGAGAAGTGAGAAGAGGGTTTTTTAAGTGAGAGAATTGATTTTAGCTCAACTAAGCTTCATACACCTAAAATGAACTAAAGGTCTCATTATATAATGATGACTTAGTTAGCAAATATGTAGTTGTTGCTAGACCCTTGTAAATTAGTCATTTAAACTATAACCATGCATTTATATCATAGATATACTTTAGTCACCCTAATTTTATCTCATAAACACTTTAACTCTTAAAGTGTCATTTCACACCCATATAACATTTTATATGTTGTAATCTTTATTACCCTTCAAAAGGTGCTAGCCAATCACGGATAATTAATCCTCACTCTCTAAAATCTTAATTTATTGGTATGACTCTTTAGGTTCACTGTGTTGTAGTTGTGAGCCCTTTTTTGGAGGATCTAAAAAATATGTTCAAAAACTCGATGACTATGGTAAACATCTATTAATGTGTCATAATTCCTAAACCATGATAAAGAAACACTTAATTGAACCTAATTTCTTAATCATACATTCTGTGTAGGTAAAATTCTTTCGTTGTCTAATTTTGATTGAGTTTAGGCTCATAGTTCATGAAAACTCTAATCTCAATGCTCTACGAATCATTAGTAGATATATTCAAAATGGGTCATCACGAACAACTTTTGTATGAGTTATATTGTGCTCTAGCTAGAGATTTTGGTTTCCAATATTTATCGATATTTGTTCAAGAACTCAGTGGATATTCTAATTCTAATATCTCCAAATCAACAAATCTCATCTTGATCATCATTTGTCTTCATATACAAATAACACATGACCAAAATGGCTTTTGTACGGAATATGTTTAGCTTTATATTTATAGACCATATGAACCATATGCATTCTTATTCTATGAACCATATGCATTCTTATTCAACTATAATATCTCAAGTCTAGAATAATCATATGATAAGTCATTGAGTACAATTTAATGACTGTGTAACTTATCGTTATTGATCACATTCGAAAAACGCTTTACTAATTATTAATCTATACTGATACCTTAATGACATGACCATCATTATCATCCGCACAAATATTATTTCATAATAATCAACGGAAACATTCAACATACCTACTATGTGATATTATTGCTCGACTTATATCACATTTGTAGGGAATAATTTGATCATTCAATTTTATATACTAAGTGAATTATCGAGACAGTTCACATACATAATTTATATTAATGTAAATAAAGGAAGCAATTTACGTATACAAACAAAAGAACTTTTTCTTTTATTAATGAATTATTACATATATATAAAATAAAATGTCATGAAACTGATAATACGAATAGTTCCTAAGGCATACACTAACAAATCCATGAGTTGGAAATGCGATACCTACATACCACAATAGCTGTAGGATCTATATATTCACTCTAGCCTATAAGAAAGATGAAAAAGAAATAAAAATAGTTATAATATTTTTTAGAAATTAAACTTTTGTAAGATTTATAAGTATGATTATTTTAAGAATTTTCAGTTGTATAAATTAATTTTAATTGGATCAATAATTTGACACACCAAAGACTTAGTCATGACTAGTACTTTGAGTTGATTGATTTTTGTCGAGTAATGAATATCAGTTATGTTTGTCAAGACAAAGATGACTATGTTGAATATTTACTAGGTTTAGTAAGAGTATTATTTAACTGTTTAGCATCATCATAATGAAGATTATCAAACAATGTTGCATCAAACAACATAAAAGATTGAGTTATGACTGGAATTTGACTCATTCAATTTTTGTTGAATAATGGAGACTTGTTATGTGTTTTAGACAAAGGTAACCATGTCAACCTTTCACTTTTCTAGTAAGAGTATTATTCGACTATTGAATCTCATTTAAGCAATAGGAATTAATAGTTAGTGTCGAACACAACAAATTCTATGATCACTAAAAATTCTAATAAATATGATTTGTAAATATTTGAAAATACAAATTTGAATACATTGAAAAAATTCATGGAATGCAAGAATAAAATAAAAATTTTGTTAACTTATATATTCAATCACTTAGGTTAAACCAAAAAGGTGAATACATAAGCTAAAAGGTCTAGTTTAATACATGAGGTGTAATGAGAGTTTTAATACCTACTAAATATTCTAGGATAATACCTTAGAGATTGTAACCCACGTTTATGTCTATACGTGTAACACATTTTATATGTGTTATACGCATAGGATTGAAGTCTAATGATTTATTTAACAATGATAGTGACATTAATGTTAAACAATTAATTTGAGTTAGTTGAACCATATGTTAAATAAATTATCTTGTGTAATATTCTAAAGAAAACTTAAGAATATTTTCCTTCTGGTACCAAATAGGTTTTAAAATCTATTTTGAAAGATTTGTTTAGATGTTGTTCTCTAGAAGAACAATTAGGAGGATAATAGAACACAACTGAGTTCTAACTCACAAGAAAGATTGACATATAACAAACAATGTGTCATCAAAAGATGCTTGAATATCACAACATAAATAACTCACTACTAAAAAGAAATGGGTAATTAACCTATGTATATAGAGTCATGTAAGAACGATGAACTGCATTATAAGTTTATGAGAATTAAAATTATGATAACTCTTGATAAACACATTGGTCATTCATAACGTTAAAATTTGAAATCTACAAGTGATGCTAAAATCTAGATGCGTTTATAGTTGTTGCATAGTACTAAAAGTTTGACAATTAATTGTCAAGAACAACACCAATGGGTAAAACCTAGAATAGGTGTGATCACAACCAATGGTATTAACCTTGAAAATGAGTTAGTTAGGCATGCAAGGTGATGAGTTCTACTTGAGAAGTCGTGTGAATGTTGAAATCTAGAAATATTCATATAAATAAAACCATAAAATCTTTTGGTTTTAATAAAATGAATATAAAATCTATGTACAAAAGAGAGTGGGAGTACAATGACAATTTTGACATTGTATAATTATGCAATAATAAACATATAAGAATTAAATGTCATATCAGTAGTTAGCATGAAACTTGGGTAACTAAGTAATCCTTTATAAATGGACTTAAATTAAGTAGTCCATGTCCACATTTGATGTATTTTTGTATATTGTATGTACTACTAAATTTAAGTTAGAGTGCTTATAATATATGAAGGATGAAAGGATTTAGCAAATAAGAATATTAGAGGATTCTCTTTTATCATAATGATTCATGCCTCTCTCAGACAATTTGTCACTTAACACATAAATTAAGAGACAAAGATAATTAGATTTCTGTTAGCATCAACTATTAGAATGGTTGTAAGTATCACAATATACACTCAAAGTTGGTATCTAAACCTTTTAGAAATGTCAGTTGTGTCTAAATAAGCATCATTGATGACACACTAGCAAATATCCTTGAATTACTGAAAACAAATATAGATAGGTTCTAGGTCATAAAGAATAAAGTCACTGAATAAGGAACAGTGACGTAAGATAGCAAATTGTAAAACATAGAATATCAATAAAACAAATGGGTCATATATGTTGAATAAATTCTATGTTGAAAGCCAGTATGATGCATTTAAAATGCAAGGCCTTAAAAGACATATTAGATTGTAAAATTTGACTTCTAGCATCATTGATTCGGTACTATTAGTATCAAACGGATGTTTCATCGAGTTATGGTTTCACTAAACGATTTAATTATATACTTTGACGATTTCACCTTGTCAATTATTATTGTCAAGAAGAAGGGTTAGTGTAACCTTAGAAAAATCAATAGACAAATTGTATCAATGAATGCTCAGTTGCAACATAAGCTATTATAGGCGTGTATGGTCATCCAATGTTATTTGCATGGATGATTGGCTATACTGCAAGTAGGAGATTATTGGGGTTGCTACCCTAGAGCTAATCCTTATGACGATACAATTTAAAGTCATATTTGTAATTTCTTATGACTATCTTTGTCGGTTATAGTGTATTAATGTGTGTTCAAACAAATGTCTTAGTTATAGTTAAGCGTTATAAGGAGATCAATGTATAACACCTGATCTTGAGAAATTTATGTGCACATTAGGTGATTGTTCTTAAAATATTCATAACTATGTTATTACTATGACCAAGGGCATATATAATAGTTATAGAGTTATCATAATGTTGAATGACCTCATCGAAAAATGATAACAATTCTCATGTGTCAAAGTTGTTTGTTGATGACTTTGTGCAACATATGAGTATACATTGTAGACGTGTTCATTGTGTTGATTCAGTGAGTCATTATGCTTTTATTTTGATGATAATAAACTAATATGTCCCTAAGTATATAGACTAATGATTTTATTTGAGTGTGAGTTTAGATTACAAGAATTTATCTAATACACTTGAAGGAGTTTCAAGATGGAAATCAAAGACAAGACTCAAGTGAAGAATTCTTGAAGATTTGAAGAAAAACTCAAGTTTAGGTAGATATGTTTGTAATTTGAAACATTTGTTTTGATTAGAATATTTATTTACATGTGATAGCTCACTTGAAAACTTGTTCTTATATCTTTTACATTTTAGGTTAAAATGTTGTTTTTCAAACTTATTAGGTTAAACCAATTTTTTTATCAAAGTTTATTAACTCATTTAAAATGATGAAGTTTTGTGAACTACATTTTCATATCTCAAAGTTTGTTTTGAAAGAATTTTAAAATATGGGTTAAATTATCACGTTTCAAAGGTTTAAGGGGTAAATTACAAGTTTTCAAAAATTTAGGGGGTAAAATCTAATAAAATTTAGTTGACCGAATTTGACCAGCTAAATTCTTCGATGACAGCTTTTGAATTATTCAAAAGCCATGCATTTTGGCTTTCAGAAATTCAGTTGACCGAATTAAATCCGATCGATCAAATTTTGTTTTTGAATTTTCTAATGACTAGTGCTACGTAGACTCCACAAAAGTGCCACGTCACATCCAGTTCATTGAATTACATATGATCGACCAAATTTTGTATTTTTTGAAAATTAAAACGATTGGTTTTTGTGCACAGCGGTAACTTTTCTCATTTTCCCTTATGTAAACCTAATCAAATTCATTTGTAAAGGACTTTTACCACTAAGTAGTTTCATATATTTGAGAGCAAATTAATTTTGAGTTATTCACTTACAAATTCTCTTCTCTATTTAAAACCCTTGCTCATATACTTTGTAATTTCATTTGTATTAGGTTGTATTAAGCTTAAACTTTTACATACACTTTTTGAGAGAGATCATATTTCAAATTCATACTAAAATTCGTACTATAAAAGAGTGGGGTTCACTCTTAGAGAGATTAGAAAATTTTTTAGTGAGAGAAATTGAGCTTTAACATTTGTAAAGGTTAATAGTACCTTGAAAGCTATTTTGTTGTGAAGAAAAGCTTGGTTGAGTTTTTGTCAACCAAGGATTAGTGGAATACTCTAAGAGAGATAACTTGGAGGAGTGAACGTAGGCCGGGTTTTGCTAAACCACTATATATCGCATGTTTGATTTTCTCTTCCCTTAAACTTATACTTTGTATTATGTTCTTTTGATTATATTGATTATTTGAAACATTCTTGTTATTTTTATAAATTACATTAAAAATAAGCAACATTCATTGATTTGAATAAATTGGTCTAATTCTCTAATTTGGTAAAGATTGTTTTAAATTACCTAATTCACCCCCCTCTTAGGCTATTCAATCCTTCACATTGGACCAACCGGCCAAAAGGATCTATATGAATAGTTATTTTAGTGTCTATGAAATATATCATTTTAGTGAACGAAGATACACGTGATTCTTAGACTTAAAGTCATCGAAACGTCTTATATAAGGATTGATATGGTTTGAAATTAGTCTAACATAGTTCGGTTAGAGGATTGCTAGAAAGGCAGTGATTAACTATATCGTGATATGTATGAAGACTATGGTGGATCAATAAAGGATTAGTTACTCCTAATCATAACAGCTGATATCTCAGTTAAGGCCTACTAATAAATGTTAATGACCAAATAAATTGATACCTACAATGGAATTGAGTTAATACTTGATTCAATGTTATTTGGTCATTGACAGAAGTCAATATATACAATTCAAGGAGTCTTAAGTGAGACACTTTATCGATACCTCAACCTTGAAGAGATATCTATGACAAAAGGATTGAATTATACGAGTAATCATATTAATGACAGGTTAAGAAGTTACATGTTGACCTTTTATAATCGGATAGTCATGATTTCATGCTAGAGGCCAATCTAAATTTGTGTCTAGACAGATGTCAGGTTAAAAGCCTAACATGAATTTGAACATTATTGACTTGAGATAAAAGAAGTTGATGAACTCTAGAGCTATAGGATTATCCAAGTTAAATCTAGTCTATATTTTAGATAGAGGATTTAGAGTCTTAGAAAGGTCTATAGGCCTGAAATATATCTATTGTACTTTTGACCTTAGTGTAATAATCCTAACATGCTAGGGTATATACAAGAAATAACAAAATTGTGTTTATCTAATTGAATAAGCTTAAAGTCACATAACCTAATTTGAAATTCAAATTAGGTTAATGATAAAATTTCATCTTATCACCATTATCCTATTATTTTTGGTTGACTACCAAAAATCATAGGAAAATTAATTAAGTGATGTATGGGCATAGGAACACATGCCTAGGCATGAATGGGAGAGAAAACAAAGGCGGACACCCGAGCTTGGTGCATGGCCTAGGTGTACATGGCAATGTACACCCAAGTTTTGCATTTAAAATAGGGTGTACAATGCAATGTACACTGGGTCTTACACCAAGCTCGAGTGCACATGTGTATATATATATTAGATATACACTTTTTTCTCCTAATTTTGACATGCACTCTTTTATGCATAAACATACCCTCGTCGCATAGAGATCTATTCACCTTTCTTTGTTAAACTATAAGTTGTCCTTAGGTTCTAACAAGCCACGAGCATTATTTCAACTCTATTCAAGTTGTTGTTTCATGTGGATATCAAAGAGCAAGCCTACACTTGGCTTTGAAAGCATGACTTCGTAATATCTCACTATCAGATAAAGATGAAGGAGCCACCTATGTAGGTATATCAAATAAACACTTTATGTGTCTTTTATGCATGTTATACATTAATTTACTACAAGGATGACCCATAAAGGGTTTTTGCAATATATTTGCTTGTATAATTAAAATTTTAAATTGTTATTTTGCTATCCAAAGGCCACAAATTCCTTACATATACTTCATGCAAAGTCATCTAACCTTCTAAGTACCAAACTTTGTTCATCTCTTCCCAAGTGTACCTAAACCCCAAAGGGTAAAGTCATATTTTCATCTTCCATTGTAACCTATCCTATGTGTCACAAATCATGCATGTCCTTCATATAGACATCTCTTGATCATCGAAAACCTATGTTATTGGGCGTATAGGCATGCATGTTCTTGTGCATGGTCATACGTTACATATGTTTTGTCTAAAATAATGCATGTCAAAGTTGGGTTTGTCCTTGGGGTGATCTTGCATACATGTTTGCAAGGTCAATTTGTGTTGATTTCTACAATCTTTCTAGTGTCATATGTTACCTACTCCTATGATCCTGACTTCATTATGTTTCTAATCTTGTCAAAACATGGTAAGTTATCCAACAACTATGACGCGAGACTCTTGAACTGTAACAAAATCATACTTGTGAACTAATAGGTTATAAACATATAACGACAATCTTATATTCTATTCAACACCTTCTTATACAATTATCATACCATAATAAACAGTTCCATTCAAAATTAAGTACTACCAATTCAGATCCTTAACAAAAATTTTCTATACACCCTATCAAAAAACATCATTATTGTCTTATTATCATACAAACATTAGATATCATTCAAATCACCCAAATTGCATCTTTAAAACACCAGAGATTACGTCCACATTTCTTCATGTCAAGAATTCCATTATCACAAATAAAATATGAAAAAATAACATCCTACTTATCGTATATCCCAACTAGAAGAGTCAATGTAGTTTTTTCACTCAAACTTTGCAAAAGTGATAAGGATAAAATAAGAGTTATGACTAATATTGTGGAGTCAGATTCTTTATAGAATTTGCACGTAGCAGGCGTCATGGCATACATTTGATTTCCTCTCATCAACATTACACGATTTTCCTATTATCCATATGGTAAGCTAGTTCATAGGCATGTGTACTCCATACACAATCGTACCTCAAACCAATTTCCACAATTTTTCAATATTTAAAAAAAATCTTCAAGCCATAAACTCATATCAATGATATAAAAAGACCAAAATGTCTTTTATTACATAGATGTGGGTGTTATATTAACCCTATAAATCTAAGTAGAAAATCATTTTTTACTTTTTATTTTTTTGGGTTGACTTGAATTACCATTTATCTTATAGTTTCTCAATAAATACAAATTAACGTCGCCCAATACATATATATATTGAAAATCAACCTTTATCAAGATTATTTAGTATATTAAAAATTCATTTAATAAATACAATAAATAGACCTATAATTTAAAATTTTTTTTATAGATGTTCCACTTTTCGAGGAGCCAAAATAAGCCTAAGAATTAGAAGAAACCTAAGATTGAGTAGGAACTAAAATACTTTAAAATAATTGATCAAATTAGCAAGAACATTGTTTAGCTTGTTGAAGCGTGCAAGTTGTCGTAAAGAGGACCACATGGAAGAATATAACGTATTAATTTATTGTTAATGTGATCATTCTACTAGAAATATGCAACACAAGCCTCTAATCACCATAACTTTCACAATGCATGATAGTCCAATAATCTCTTGACATAGTGAGGTCGTTACACAATCTAATTGTAGAGTCCTGTGTGCCTCGTTTAAGTTCATCTGCCGTTGATAATCTTGTATTCTTTTATTGTAAGCAATCAATAATAAAAATTGATTGATCCTATACATTGTTGTATAATTTAATGCATATATCTTAAATATGCATAATCTAGTTTTGTTCAGTATAACTGAATTGATTTATCTTTATAAGATTAATTAGTAAATTAATTTATTTTAACTTTAGTTGTAGCAGATCTGAATAATATTTATCTTAGGATATTAATTAAAATAACTTATTTTTATCCTTCTCTATATATAGAGTCACTTTTTTTTTTCCTATTATACGTATATAAATTAAAACAGAAAATATTTAAAACATCTTTAAATTTTGTACTCATCTAGTCAAGACCTACCTAATCAAGCATAAACTCATTCAATTACGATATAAAACTCATCTACTTACTCAATTGTAATTAAAATATGAGGTGAAATAAGATGAAATGTGAAAATTTCCGATGACTTTAATTGTAGGAAGGTTGGTCGGATGGTTGGTTGGTTCGCTAAACAACCAACCAACTAATTTATTTTTAAAAAATTGGTTGATCAACTAATTTATTTTTAAAAATTGGTTGACCAAACCTGACTAACTTCAAATTTCATAATCTTCTTCTTTTTAAGGCAAAATCAACTTAAAAAATGGTTATATTTGTATAATAAAAAAAAAGTGATTATATATGTATAAAAAGTGAAATAAATGGCTATTTTCATCAGTATCTCATTTACTCACTATAGTCTATAGTTGTTGGTTAAATTGAAAGTTTTACCTACACTTTAAATAGGATAAATTTTACAAATATATATGTCCAACGTTAGGGGTAAGCAGTCTAAATATCATGCGAAAAATTGAGAAATCAAAAACAAAAATGACTAGTAACTAAAATTATGAACTAGAATACTGACCAAACAAGGTCAGTATCAAGTAAATCTACCCGTAACCTATTTAGTTATATTATTTTCCTTTAATTCTTTGAATAAACAAAAAAAAATCAATTATGTAATTATTATCACAAAACAATATCATTTTATGTTTGTAAATTTGTAAAAATAATAAGTATTGGGTTGAGTACCTTATCCATTACACTTATTTGAAGATTTGAATTCATTCTGGATCCATTTTGGTTCCCTACAATGGAGAACCATAACCAAACCTGGAACCGATTGGTTCCCTTATTTTATTACTTGGAATCTAGGGGTGAGCCACTACATATTGTACAAAAATTAAAGGGAAAAAAAAAATGGATGTGGAACCAAAACCAAGATTAGGACCAATTATGGTCAGTTTCCACCTGAAATCGAGATTATTAGCTTCAGTTAGCTTTCCATTTCTACTTGAAACCTACTTCTTAAAATTTTTATTGTAATTTTTTATAAACCCAAAAGTTAATTAAGTAATTAATTTTATGAAACAATGATGTTTTATGTTTGTAATGTTGTAAGAAAAAATAAATACTAGTCAGGTTACCCGATCTAGAATATTTGGGTTGGTCTTAGTTCGATTTTGGTTCTCTACAACAAATTACCAAAACCAAACCTGGAAACTCCTGGATCCATTATTTGGCTGCTCAGAATTTATCCTATTTGTTCTTATTTCAGGCAGGTATTAGCTCCAAAACTCTGGCAATTGAAACAAATTTAAAAATACTTCAAAAGGGGAAATTTTGAAATAATAGATTTGCCTTTCCAATTTAACAACTCTATTTGTCAAAAGAAAACTTTGCAATAAGAGATATACTTTTCCTACTTGAATTTTACATATGTTTTGTCATAATACTTTTACATTTCTCCGTCCTTCATTTTTATATATCTGTCTTTTTCTTTTTAATAAAATTATATATACTTATTTTAAATATATAAATATATATATACTTATATATATTATCATATAATTGAATAATTCTTAATTTAAAATAAAATAGTATCTAATCACATAATAATATATATAAGTATATACATGTTTCTGTATCTAAAATAAGTATATATAATATTACTTTTTTCTTATTGGTTTTTTTTCAAAACTTTTAATTATAAAACGATATGCTTATAGCTAAAATGTAACCATAGCTATAGATATTATTTTCCATAGCTAAAAAGGCAAACATCTTGCTACAAGCTTATTATCATTAGGACGAAAATAATATACTTTTTAGTTACATAAGGATCTCATCTATGGTAAGTTGTATAAACTCAACTAAGCAAGTAAAAATTGCATAACTCGTTATTAGTTTTGTCACTTCTAGTTACGACACAAAAAAATTACAATTGTAGTTGCAATATTTAATTACATGTAATATTCTTCTTCCAAAAGTATTGTCCTCTAAAGGAAGATATTACTAATTGTGCATGCATTCACTTAATGTTTTAATCTATCAGTCATAAAAAATGGCAAATTACAAAAAAAAAAAAAACCTTCATTGAAATAAAATACAGAAATGTAACAAAAGATATCATACCATACAAAACCAATAAACATCATCTATAAACTCATACTATGTGTTTCTAAATAAATAAAATGAAATCCATTACATAGTTTGAAAGGTAAACTGAACATAATCAATAATGAATTGAAATGACATATATGTTTTCATGTCGAACTACACTCATTGACCACTGCTCATCCTACAATCATTACAATCACTTGTACCTACACATATGAAAAAGTAAGGGAATTAGTAAAAGTCACTTAGTAAGCAGGAGACTTTACTACTTTTTTTTTATAATCTCCAAATACCTTTGGCTCAACCAATCATAACATAGTCGTTTGAAATCTATTTCTAAACTCCCATTAGGATAACATGGGTCTTGTAACTCCTGTTTGTAAACTTGGAAACCTTTAGGCTACATATATAACATATCTCTCAAAGCTAACTGTGTCTCAAAGCATTGTCATATTATAATTATAACAGTACACTAAGCTAATTGGACTGGACTAATACAAGGAATCAACATCTTGGCCATGTGAGCATTAGTTGCATAGTCTACTTATCTACACCACTATGGACTATTGAATTGTAACTATAATTGAGGCCTATTATGAGTTGGTACCCTATTGTAGGTATAGTGTGTAGGGTTTTTCAGTGCATAAATAACTAGTGGTGCAATGAAATTGAAAATTAAAAATCAAACAATCTTGAAAAACCTCAATCAAGGTTCTTATTCTAATCATAAAATTCATGAAACATGCAAAACACTCATAAGGTGTTTTAGATTTATACTTACATTGATGATTCCTTCAAAACATCATGTGGCAAGAGAAAGAATGATATCAACCAACATAAGGCGACCTCTTGGTATCTACTCAAAGTACGAACACTAAAAGAGGAAATACAGATGAAGAGGTGATTCTGGCTCTTGATTGGAATAACATTCACGACAAAAGGAGAGAGCACATAAAAAGCAGTTAAGGTTTCTGTGTTTTGTGTTATGTCCCTATTTACACGAAAACATGCCTTATATATTTATATGCAAGTGTTCGAGTACAACTGGAATTCCAAACATACATGACACCCTCAACACACATGCACGATTGACATGTAAATATGTACAACCAACATACATTTAACACATGCATGACTGTCACTACAAGTGTGTGGCAACCAACATGGCCTAAAACTTGCATGACTGACACTGCATGTGTGTGTCAACTGGTATGGCATTTCTTTATGGTGTCAACTGGTATCATGCATGTGCATGGCCAAGAACTCTCCTACTAAGGGCACAGTTGACACACTCAGTGCATGATTGTGCACTTGGTCAAGGCATGGTCAAACCAAGTCCTCTTAACCTTATTGAGCAAACCTACTCCATTCGTGGTCTTTCTTTCTACCCTAAACACAAGGATTGTTAACAAACAATCCATACTTCTAAGTTTGATTCAACTCTTTTATGCGTATGACCTATAAGTTCTCTATCGAGCTAGTAGTATCTAGACTTAGACTAAATCCAGACATAAACCAAAATTGGCCTTTAGTAAAACATCATAGCAATCCGAACAATAGAATGCCAATGAACATCTCTTAAGTTTTTACAACATCACAGTTATGTGTAATTCAATCTTTTTGTCAACCAATATCTCTGAAAGTTGATACATAAAAGTATGTCTATCTTAGTGGTTTCTCGGTATAAACTGATATACATCAATGACTAACATAAATTAGGCTACAATCTTATCTCACTATAGCCTCAGATTTAAGCAGTCATGAATGTCATTCAATATTCCATATGAGATATTTTCTCCTATGCTCAAGAGTGACGAATCTTTTATTGATTAATCATAGCCTTTATGTATCTCATGATATAGTTGATTACTACCTTTATAGTTACCCTAATTATGATGATACTTTGGATAATGTCAAAGCATACTAGTCCTTACATGAGATCGTCTAATGACTTAAAGTCAAAGGATCATATGTACCTGTGGTGTTTAGAGGACCCATTCCATAAATACTGGAGTAACTATCCATATAGATATCCTCTAGTTAAGTTAGTTTGATGAACATGTCTACAACGTACACCCATATGTTATACCAAGCTGTCTATAATAGCTTCGATACGTAAGAATTGTCATCACTTTTGGTAGGGTCACTCAATATTATGATGATTTCATCATCATTACATTTGTCTTTGTTCATTGTTATGTCGGGATTACGGTTGTTTCTAGAATAATCACCTAAAGTGTATATAAGATTCTTATAATCAGTCATATGGTCTCTTGTTATAGTTCTACCATCCTAAGGACATATTATTTGTACTATCATACAATTAAAACACATATAAATATAATAACATTAAATCCTTTTATTAATAATTAATATAAAATTACATCCATAAATGTCAAATACGATTTATTCTAGGGCATCTACCCTAATACAGTGTCCTACTCCGAACGTGCCCTACTATAAGCAATGTAAGGAGTATATATTTATGGTGCCCCCTTGTAAAGATTTTAAGATATGTCCGACATGCATGCATCTCAAGCTACATAAATATCTTAAGCTCATCTTAGCTTTCACCCTAACATTATCTTATTTTTTGGGCACATTAGGTACTAATGCCTACTCAAAAAGTCTATACTATCTCTTAGGACAATCTATAAACATCTAGCTTGGTTCCCTTTAACTTTCTTTACTTTTATCCTGATAAATGGACATCCCTTATCAGGTGTATAAACGTTTGTGTTCTTTCTCATTATGCATGACTAGTCCCTTATGGGCATGCCTCTTTTAATCACTATGAACGAGCATCCCTCATTCATATGAACGGGTGTCCCTTATTCTGTAACTACGAATAGTCAACCTCCTCATTTATCCTTAATCATGCCCTTCACTAGAAATTAATGAGTTTTTACTTATTAAGCTAACAAATGTTCACCATGGTCTAGACTAAAACATTTCAACACTTAGCCATTTTCGACATGTGTTTCCTTGGGGTTTTTCTAGCATTTTACCCTATATATGGTCATTTGTAAATCATGGACGGGTGCACTTCATGCCATAGTTATCTAATCATTGGTTGGTGATTCGTGGCTAGATTATCAGAAAAATGTTCATCAAAATTTGAGTTTCATATGAATGGGTGTGCATCTCATACTGCATGTAAATTATGCATTTTAGACATGTAATGAATTGGTATGCTTTGCTATAATAAATACCATGACTAGATATGCATAAATGAATTGGTATGCTTTGCTATAATAAATACCATGACTAGATATGCATAAATTTGTAGTGAAACTTATAAAACGGGTAGTTAATTAATGCACAAAGACAAGTAGAACTAATAAATTTTAAACTCTCCAGTTATATCATGGTTGTATCAATCTAGTTTTTTAACAGGAAACAAGGTAGGGAAGAGCTCACGTCATCCGTAAGAATCAACAGAAACAAGCATAAGCACTCTCAATAAAGGTTATAATTATGTTTTTTTGTGGTGCTTTATATCTTTTGTGCTCCTTTAGTCATTGCCTTATATAATTAGCATTTGATCCCATCATAAAGTTGATAGGAAAAGTATTGCTAGCTCCAAGTTGCCGAAATAATGTTTCAACAGGGTTTGAGAATTAACTCCAACGTCTTCTTACCAAAACTTCCATTAAAAGTGATATAACATTTATACATTAATTAATGAATTAGCTTTTTATATATCCTCTATTATCTATATTTCATACTATCATTTTGTATGTAAATTATTGTATAAATATACGAGAGAGACAGCAGCCCTGTAGATAATGAATTATCTTTTTTTTTTTTTTCTAATAAATGGATCAAACTATGTTTTTTTCTTATTAAAGGGATTAATTTTTTTGGTGAATAAAATTTTCATTATTTTCAATTGAAGAAATTGAATTATTGTCTGACTTCAAATAATGTCAAATAGGGATGAACGACAATTTTTCCTTAAAAGCATTGGCGTGGACAATTGGTGCTGAAGTGGATATTTGCAACACGTGAAAATCTCAAATTGTATTTTTTATTCAAATTTATTTTTTCGGATTAAAAGAATTCCAACCATATATGATACTGGTTGGAGGTTATAACAGTTGTTATGACCGAATGCAAGTTTGATTCATTAAATAGCAAAATTATAGAGTTCAGTCCCTTAAAAAAAAAAAAAAAAAGGTTCGCTTAGACAGTAATTGTCCATGACAGCCAAGAATTATACTGGTCATCATTCAAAACTAGAACAAAAAAAATCCACGTCATTAATTTTTAAAGTGGTTAAAGGTTAAATCTTATGTAATAAAATATAAGTTTGATTTCTCCAATAAAAAAATCTAAAAATATAATTATTTAATATAAAAAACAATTAAAAAAATTATAATTCAATATTTTCTCTAATTAGTATTGAATTTAATGTTCAAAGGTTGAAAGAATGGTTGAGTGTAGCAAGTTAACAATAAAACTTGTGAGTTGGTTCAATTTATCCCAGACATAGCAAAGAAATTTTCTAATTTCGCTAATAAATTTGGTGTCGTTTTCAAAGTTTGGGCTATATCCCAGACATAGCAGAGAGTTTTTCTAATTTTACTAATAACTTTGGCATCGTCTTCAAAGTCTGGGTTTTTATAGGAAGGTGCCCTGTATTTAGTCTTTGCCGGTAAACAGTTACTAGTTTCTGAAATGATATCTAAATTTTTGTGTGTTTGATCACTTTTGTACTGAGTACCTGTTGATTTTGAAAGCAATTCCAACTCTTATTTTTCTTACAAGCTGAAAGACTATTCTGCTTAAGTTTGACAGAAATGACATTTTTATCCAAATCTACCATTAATGTTAAGATGTTAATAAACTTTTTAGGTTAAATTGGTAAAATCACTGATAAATTTTGAAATTGAATTGATAAACTTTCCGGAATCTGTGGGCGGGTGCTACAAAAATGGCCAATGGAGTCTAGGGGTACATTTATGAAATTAACTGGTGCTACCAAAAAATACACGCCGGACTATATTCTTAAAAAGTCTTCTAAGTTAGGTTTTCATATAAACCTTTTTCTTAATTGGAGGAAGGCAACTTAATATTATGACAAAAATAAGAAATGAACAAGATTTTACTATTTACATAAGCTAGTTTGTTCTGACAGGATATTATGATTTCTAATCCATTGACATGTGCGCTTAGATGATATTTAAATTTTACTTTTTCAAAAGAGTAGTATTTATATATACAAATAATATACATAATTTTGTTTATAAATATGACATATTATCACGTGATTTGATAGTTTTAAATTAGAGATTAAACAACATCTAATTATTTGATGATCTTTCAAATGATTTATATAAAAAAGTATACATATTATTTATATTATTTTAAAAAGAGTGTAATACTATAGAGTTTTAAGAAATTATGGTGAGTGGTTTGATCTTTCAAAATAATTATATTCTTAATAAAGTCTACTAATAACAGAATAAATTTTTTTCTTTTTTCCTATATCTATCCAAAGAAAAATAAGGCAGAAGAAAAACTTTGACCTGAAAATGGGAGCTCATTTCTCTAGTCCAGAATATAAAGCATGTGAACTTAATTTCCTAAAAGACGCTTGATTGCATTTCTGTTCAACTATTGACAATGTGTATCATATTTTGCTTTTCGACTCGTTTTTGTCTACCACTTGATTCCACTTACCCAGTAGTTTCCTATACATCATCATTGTGACACCACATAATGAAGAGCTTAACTTGGGAACTAAACGTATAAATTTAATATATTTTATGGTATTAATGTCTGTGTCCCCGTCCAAAGTATAACAACATATATTGTTATATTATAAGATCCATATATTTTTTTTTAATCGAACAAACATATAGATGATACTGATTGTTTCCACTAAAAACTTTTAATAAAGGAAAATGATTTTGATATTCAGAACCCATTTCGTTTTTTATTAAATGATGTTGCAAATAGTGGATGCAGTTGGCCGCCAGAGACAGTAAATATAAAATATTATAAATACGACTGCATGAGTAGGGAACAGCCATTGAAGGAAGGTAGACTGTCAAAATCCACCTATGCATTCCACAATTAATATACCCAATAAGATCGTAAAACGTGGCAGTAGACCAACTAGCTGAGAAGGACATGTCAGCATAAGGTAAAGTGGGCCCTATGTAATGGGGAGCATAATCACCATTTTTATAACTTCATCTTCCAGTTCATGTAATATATTTAATTTGTCTGCTTGTTTGGTGACTCTTCAGTAATATACAATTGGTAAAAACTAAGTAAAATATTTGGCTAGAGGAACCCTTGACTAAAATCAACCTCTTAATGATTCTAATTGACTAAACCTCCAACTTGCTTTGCTTTTTTGCTTCACCAAACAACGGATGTTATCTTAATTCTCTTATTGCGCGCTTAGCTTCACCGAACTCTGATTCAAAGATATAAATGGTGACAAATACCACATCTTCCAGTTGGTAGTGGCGACTTCGGTTGGTGTCAGTTAATGGCCATAATCAACCACTTCAAGCTCACAAAATATCCATGCAATTTATTTTATATTTATTATAAGGCAACCAAATGAATTTCTGAATTGATTGCTAAAAGTTGAAATTTCTTAAAAACTAGAAAACAACTCAAAGTCGAAATTTATATTATTTATACAGGCTATAACAGTCGAACATTCTTGTACGCCACTCGTAGCATTACTATTATAGCAAGATGAAATAAGAGCAACCCTCAAACATAGAAACTTCTGCAAGCAGCATAAACAAACGAAAGCCACAGTTACACGCAATATATATTACCCTATTCTTTCATTTACTGTACATAAATAATATGATTCATTGCCTTATTAGCTTTTTTTTTTTCTCTTTTTATTTTCGGTGGTGGAGAAAATACTGTTATTATAGATATTAATTAATTATTAACGATATTTTAAGGGAATTTCCAAAGGTTTTGATCTTCACCAGCATTATCGGCATCATCATCATCATACCCACCACTGTCCAAACGAGGAGGGCTAAGAAGCATCCCTTGAGCCATATTCATAAGAACATTTGGATAATCAAAGATCAAATCCTCATCCACAAATTCCTGTTGTATCATTTCTCTCTCTGTTTCTGGCTCTATCACATTAGTTTTTGTACTCTCCTCATTCTCAATCCCAAATAAAGCATCCTTTGCCGCACCTAAAGCAGCGGCCGCAGAAGCTGCAGCTGTCTGTATATCACGCGGAGAAGTCGAAGCAGGCACTGGCAAAGAACCCGCCGAGTTTGGGAAGTTAAGCTCAGCTTCCTGGCCTTTGAGAGCAAGTGCCGCCACATCATAAGCAATTGCAGCCATTTCTGGGGTGGCAAATGTCCCTAACCAAATCCTATTAGGCTTTCTCGGCTCTCGAATTTCGGAAACCCATTTTCCACTGCTCCGGCGTCTTACTCCACGATAAGTGGGGTGACGTCCAGCAGCCGGTGTCGCAGTTGCACCAGCAGTAGTAGAAACATTGCTGCCAGTGCTGCTGCTGCTAGGGCTAGTACTTTTGTTGGATTTTGAGTAATGCATGGTGTTTTAACTCCGAGGAAAATAAAGATTAATGTCGGGAAGATGATGTGTTCTAAGGGGAAGGTGTGCGAAGCCATTTATGGAGGAAGGATTAATTCGGCTGCAGAGAGAAGAATTAGCAGAGTTAAAAGTGGTAAAGTGCAACCCAGTTGGCTATGAACTGCGGTGTGTGGAGGGTTGGGGTGTAAGCCAGCTTGGTGTTGGACATCTGGGTTGGACTGCGTTTTTGCAGCAAAATAGAACTGCCTATCTTAACGTCAAGAATAGTGATGTTTTGGGGTATTATGCATTACTTAATATCTAAATTTGATTTGACTATGATGATCATAATCGACAATAGAATGTAAGCAAATTTGAGATGTTGGAAAGAGACTGTACTAAGGTTTTTCTGCTTTACAACATATATATTAATATTCAGTGCAGTCAATTATAAAATCATTATTTCCCGTACGCAGCACCTCTCTGTCTATGTCTTTTTTATGTAGCTTAATTATCAATTTGTCTCAAAAATAACCAGTCATTGGCTACTAAGATCATTTTAAAGCCTTTACCTACGTCACTCTCTCAGTGGGTAATAAATTGTATTGCAGTTCAATATTAGCTTTACAATGGAAGAGAAACTCATCGACCAGAGTAATTAATCGTCTGAAGTTGACATCAATTCTCTAAAAAAGGGGAAATGAATATGCCATGTCTGTTGTTTGGCAATATTAGACTGAAATACAACTACTTAAAAATTAACTAGGAAATTGAGAAGCCTAGCTTTCCTGCATTTTGACTTCTTTGGAGAGCAGCATGACAGTTCCTGGTAGTATGATTTCTTCGGGATTTAGCTAGCACCATTAATGAATTTTCTCGTACTATTGACTATATTCAATAGAATCCAATCTTCTTTATCTTTTTTTGTGCACTATAAGTAACTGTGACTCAAGCTAACTACATGATAGGGTAAAAGAAGAATCAAGTTCAGAAACAAAACCCAACATTCTCAAAGGATTGATTACAGACGCAATTACCCCCAAAATTACTCATTACCAGTCAATTACCAATAAGTTTGCGTCAGAATATGCCTTGAACTTGAAAGTAGTTTCTTGACAAGTCACCATCCCGCACCTACTCACTCAGCTCAGGCCACGTCAAATCCAAATTCAAATTGTGGCATTATGTGTGATAAGATTTAAGCAACGGTTTTCTGGTCAGCATATCATCGCTCTCTTGACAGCTACGTTACCATCCTGGTAGCAGCCAACTTCTATTAATCAACTAAAAATATCCAGATTTTTACTAATACGTAATAAATAAATAAATGCACAGTCTTGCAATAAATAATTGCCCCCATTTGTAGAAAGTGGAAGAAAAACATATCCCACCTTGTGAAACATTGCCGCTTCCGTACAATTAACTTTAATATTAATTTAATTAGAATTTCAGTTTGTTGAACATAAAATTACTAATGTTCATGGTTGAAAGATCGATCTTTCAGTGTATTTATTGTTGTTTCATTTTATTCTGTACATTTAATGGCTCAGAGATTCTGAAAGTTAATTAATTTTATTAAAACATTTGATGATAGTTCGTAGACTTAAAAAAATATATTTCCGGGCTGTGGAATGACTTGAGCCGAATTCTACAAGATAAATATTGATAGAGACACTGACGAACAAAGAGGGCACTAAATTAATTAAGTTGGAGATCTTTAAGGCGCTGTTCTGTAAAGTGTTTCAAGCATAAAGTTTTTGATAGTGAAACAAAACCTGACCACTACAAAGCAATACTGCAACCGTGTTGCCATGGGAGGGGGCTGTTGCCGCGTGAGAGAATATAACACATGATCTCTTAGATGTAACACAACAATAATAAAAGTATAGCGCAATTAGCCGTTTTTTGCACAACACGATTTGAAACGTGGAGACATTTAACGTGTGATAAGTTATTGAGGAAATCGAAGATTGCAGGATTGAGACGCAACCCAACACATGGTTGAAGAAATCGCTTCCAAAACCAACTTGGTATAAGAGTTAAAATGAATTTTTATTTCAACTAATGACAGGTTGACAGGAGCTTAACAGAGTCAATCAAACTGTTATGCCTAAACGGTGAATTTTGGTGTGAAATATCTAAACAAAAGGAACTTCTCTTAAATATTCTCAGCAGGAATGTTTTCTTCTCTCTTTTTGAACGAAAGTCCTAGGATTAACAACTTGTAGGAGTAAATATTAAGAACATTTAAAGTTCAATTAATATGTATTAAGAGATTAGGTCAAAAGGACAATTAGGTTAACTCACGGGTTGAACTATATAAGATGTTATCTCATATAAATAGAGACATTCATTATAATCAACACAACATAACATAATAATTAGAGGGTTCGTGAAATCCTAACCACCAACCCTAGATAGAAGGAATTCTCTCAAAACTTCCATTTCTCATTCATCAATCCTTGGTGATCTAACAATTACATATGCCTCAAACAAGCCTTTATATTGTTGTATATTTGTGGTTGTTTTCATGTGGACAAATAGAGACACAACTATATTGTAAAGAGTAGTGGAAGTATTCAGGATGAATTCAGGGTGGATTTCAGTTAGAAGGAGTCGTCAAAAGCAGATTTTAAGTCTAAAACTCTCTTTTTATATGTATAACAACTCGTAGATTTGGGATAGGGTTTAATGGTCCAAAAATTTTATTTGTCATCTTATTCTACTACAACTATTAATTACAATTTGGATCACAAAAACACAACAATATAAGTATACATGGAGCATATACACCCATACATGGTTAGGGAAAAATACAAATTGGACTTTTTTTATCTAATGGGATAAACCTAACCCAAAACAATTTCATATAATCCTAAATACATCAAGATTTTAACATTTTGGTTCTTAAGTGCTATAAAACACATTTCAGGTCCGAAGACCTTTTCAAGACTCAAAATCCTTTATTTGGATTCCAAATCAAATCCAACTTAAATAATCCAATGCCTTCAATGTTTGATTAACTATTGATATGTGTGACCTATAGGCTTTCTTCTAGATTGATAGTGACCAAATTTATGTCAAGCTCTCAACTTGACATTTGTTTGAACATATATCAAGATTGATCTCTAGCAAGACATCATAGCCACCCGATTAACAGAGTCTTAACACTTGACTTCTTAACCTATCAATGATACAATTACTTGTATAATTTGATCATTTTCTCATAAAATATCTCTTTTGAGG
Organism: Mangifera indica; assembly: GCF_011075055.1. Taxonomy (NCBI): domain Eukaryota; kingdom Viridiplantae; phylum Streptophyta; class Magnoliopsida; order Sapindales; family Anacardiaceae; genus Mangifera; species Mangifera indica. The sequence continues at coordinate 6,357,652 of NC_058154.1, forward strand.
TTAAGATATAGATTAAGTGTCTCCCTCAAGAATTTTTTATGTATATAAACTGATTTATGTTAATGATTGGATTATATTGAATTAAGCACCAACTTAATCTCACTATGATCACAAGTTTAATTGGTCATTGTAATTCGTCAGCAGACCCCATCTAAGTATTAGTTCTTGTACTTGATATTAACAAATTTTTTATTGATCCATCATATCCTTCATACATATCTCGATATAACTAATCACTATCTTTTTGGAAATTCTCTAATTGGACTACATTGGGCTACTATCAAATCATACCAATCCTTATACAAGACAGTTTGGTAACCTCAAGTCTAAAGATCACATATACTTTTGTTACGTAAAATGATATATTTCATAAACACTAAAGTAACCATCTATATGGAATCATCTTGGTAGGTTTCTTCAATGGACACGTCACTGTATATTGCACTAAGCCATAAACAAATAATTTTGATACATGAGATTTGTTACCATCTTTTGATAAAGTCGTTCAACACTATGATAGTTTTATTACTATTACATGTGTCCTTAGTCATGGTAATATCAAGACAACAAACATTTTAAGAACTACCACCTAATGTGCTTATAGGGACCTTACGATCAGTTGTCATACACTAAATCCCTTGTCATGATTCAACTATTCTTAAGACATTTATTTATTTTGCGAGAAATAAGGTAAAGAAAATGTCATATTCTAAGATTAAAATATCAATGATTTTAATAATTGCAATGATGACAATAGACTTTAGGGTACTACCTTAACACATCCAATGCAGGCATGATACCTTATCTTGATCTTATAGATCACTTTTTTGTGATCGTATGTTTGTAAGATAATTTACTATGAATGGATTTGTGTGTTGTTTATGGTAAATTGTTTGTGTTTAAAAAATTTTAAATTTGTACTATTGTTGTGTTTTAAAAGCTATAAACACTTACAATAGAGATACGAATATAACTCAAATGAAGAAAATATAATGAAAAAGAAAACGTAGGACACAAGGTGTTTAACGTGATTGGGTTTGATGATTCAAAATTTCTGTATTATAATGGAATTGCTATGATAGTTTAGTAAATAGTTTAAACTTTTTCCTTGCATTTTCTCCTTTCCTCTTCATTCTCAAATTGTATTTATAGGACCTTTGGAGGGAAAATTACAATCTATGTAGTCAGATCAGGGTTTTGAAGCCTAGTGAAATTATAAGTGTTATGTTCCTATTTCAATTTGAACAAAAATAAATTTGGATATCTTAAATATTTTGGTTAGGAAGATAACAATATATTTCTGTTTGCCACTATTGTTGAGAGATAAAAGAATATCTATAAAAGATTCTAGATGGATTCCTCGTTTAGTAAGAGTGCACTCATTATCTCGACTTGAGGAAAATTTTCATTTTTCTCACAAAGTATCAAGTAGGAATTTTTATGATTGTCAGTTGTTTGTCAAAATAGCTTAAGTTTGTTTAAAGATGTAACTCTTGTGGAATTTATATAGGCTACGAATAATTGTATAACATTTTGAATTTAAATTTATAATAAACCATCGTAACCCTTTACTAAATCTTATCAGTTTGAAGGATTGCCAAAGGAAAAAATGAGGAGCACAAAAAACACCTATAGATAGATACCATATTTCTCATATATATTAAGGATAAATCTTGTTATATCCTATGTTAGGTGATGAGACCCTCAAACCCAACAATTCCTCAAAAGGTTTTCCTCTTTTGTTGAGTCTTCCTCAAGTCACTTTTTTGTAATCTTTGTATTCATTCCCTTGATGTATTCTGTGGAAGCTATCTTATCATAAGTGTAGACATAGGCCCTTAGAAAACAAGTCGAACCACACTAATAAATCCCTTTATATCTAACTTTTTTTCCACAGTTATTTTGTACCACTGAATGGATATCAAGATTCACTATCAAATCTTCAATGTCGCTATCATAGCATATCTTTTGCAAAGCTCTTACTTGTGTACATCAGTTGATGATAAAAACTTTATGCGGTAGTTGTTATGGTAGATGTCTTAGAGCAAATTGATTTGACATTTGTAATTGTAATTTATCTCATTAATTAATAAAAGGATTTATCGTTGTTTAATTTATATGTTTGTCTATTATATGATTGTACGAATAATATGACCTTAGAATAATATAACTATGATGAGGAGATCAGATGACTAATCATGGAAATCCTATGCACACATTAGATGATCATTCTAGAAATGTTTATAATCTCGACATTATATTAACCAAGGGTATATGTAATAGTGATAGGACTATCATATTATTGAGTGACTCTACCGAAAAGTGGCAACAGTTTTTATATGTCGAAGTTGTTTACTAACAACTTCGTGTAACACATGGTGCACATTGTAGACATATTCATTAGATTGATTCCACTAGAAAATATCTATATGGATGGTTGTTTTAGTGTCTATAGAACAAATACTTTGAATAACACAGGTGCACGTGATCCTTTGACTTGAGGTTAACAAACTATCTTGTATAAGGATCGTTATAGTTTGACACTATCTAATGTATTATCATAATAAGGGTATTATAAAGATAGTGAATGACCATATCGTGAGATACATGGAGGCTATAGTTGATTAATAAAAGATTCATTACTTTTGAGCACAAAAGAATATATCTTATATGCAAATATTGAAAGACATTTATGATTGCTTGAATCTATGGTCATAGTGGGATAAAGTTGTAGTCTAATTCATGTAAGTCATTAATATGTATTAGCTCATATCAAGGAACTAATAGGATAGACACACTTCTATGTCTCAACTTTGCGAGATATTAGTTAACAAAAGGATTGAATTACATATAACTGTGATGTTGTGAAAACTTACAAAAATGTTTGTTGACACTCTATCATTTGGGTGGCCATGATACTTTGCTAGAGGCTAATCTTGGTCTATGTCTAAATTTGACTAAAATTCAAACACTACTAGTTTGATAGAAAGCTTATGGGTCATACGCATTAAGAAGTTGATACAAACCAAAAGGCAAGGATTATTTGACGATAATCTTGAGATCATGAAAAGAGAGAAACGTATGGAGTATTTTCGACTAGAATCATTTGGTATGCACGTTGCCATATGGCATCATGCAAATGTATTACATGGTTTTCGTTAAATCCATTTAGGAGTCTAATCGAGCAAGGCAATATGATGAATGTGAGTCAATTGGCTAAGTTAACTCGCAGGTAAATTGTTTTAGTTAAACAAAGATTCTTCAAATTCCTTGTTTGATAGAAAGTTTAGATTAAGTTGGAATCCTAATTTAATAAGCATTCATATTTATTAAAACTTTTTATAAATTAAGAGTCTTAATTTAATAAGAACTCTTGGACACCTTATCATCTATATAGTTAAAGTCCTAACTAACTTATGATTCATGCACACCTTATAAATAAAAGTGTTCAGTTTAAGTCAAATTTTTTAACACAACAATCCTGAACATAAATCTCTATGCCTAAAAATCTTGTTGATGCAAGCATCCATTGTTGTGATCTAATTTATAAGATCTAATTAATAGAAGCTCTCACAACCTTCTTTTTAGATAGTTTCCTATTATTTCTCCTTGTGGATACCAAGGTGCTACCTCAAGAAAGTTGGATAGCGATCTTTATATAGCCATATGAAGTCTTAGAGGAGCCAACAACATAGGAATAATTTCTAGACACCCTCTGTGTGTTCAACTTGGTCATGAATCTATGCATTAAAACGAGTATCCTAAATGGATTTTAGGATCTTTGATATAATTTTTTAAATTTTAGTTTCATTGCGCTATTAGTTAACAACATCCTAAAACCTTACAGTGGTATCAAAGCCACCGTTTTGACACACTTTCATTAAAATGTACCTACAAAATTTGGTTATATTTATATGTTATTACATGTAATTGATAAATAATTAAAACCCTAAAATTGGTAAAATTTACTTGCAATCATGTTGCCAATGATTTGTTGAGTTTAAGAACAATAGAAAGATGTGTTAAATTTATTGAGTGATTATTCCTAAAATTTTCTTGAGTTTAATTCTTGATACAAGATTAAATTTAAGATTGATAGTTGGTTTGTCATGTGAGCATGGTTTACATGCCACTGCTGCTCACATGATGATTGGCTTACCTTTGCACAATGGCTTTTGGATTTTTCATCACTGGAAAGTTTAGAAATCAAGGCTAGAAACATCACCTTACATGGTTAGAACAAAACTTGAATAGGGTGGTGTCGTGCATGGCAAGGCTACTTTAAACTGCTACATGTACCTGGATAGAATCTATTTTGTGGGTTAACAAGGGTGGCGGTCTGAGCTCTGGCCACTTGGACATAGTAGGGCAACCTCTACCCTATCTCATTCTTGAGGTATGGGCTAGTAAAATGTTAGACAACACCTGTCTATGTCGTTTTGTTCAGGTTATGTGCTACTACTGATGCAATCGCTGTACCTTGAACTTATGCATGGCTATGCAGTTTTTTCTGCCTAAGCCATGATTGTTTTTGGTGGAAATCGTGTACGGTGGTCCTTTATCATGCCCTTATGTGCCTTCCAAGATGCCTACATGCCCTACGAGATTGGAAATTAGATTTTGGTTTGAGTTTTGTTGAATTAGAACCAAAACTGAAACTTCCTTGAGTCTTGGGGTTGAACAATTATTTTGCAGTGTTTTAGGGATAAAAATGTAATTTAAAACTTAGCTAATTAATAACTAAAATTTAATTTTAATTGGGTATGTATGTATGGATGTATGTATACATGGTATCCAGTACACAACCAATCAACTAATGTGAATGTTTTTATTTTATTTATTTTTATATATTTTCTTTGGCTTGTAATTCTCAAATAGAGTCTACGCGTCTTGCCTTAATTCCTCTTTCTTCTTTAGTTTAGGTTGTTATTTTATTTTTTTAGAATAATATAACTAGGAAATAAAGCTATGTAATTATTGAATACTGGAGGCAAAACGGACAAGTGTGAAGATGAAGACTTGAAGACAAAATATTCACTTAGGTCAACTAATCAGACCTCTCTTAGCTCGAGAGTTTTAATTAGTTATGGTTGTATATTGACATATTTTAATTTTACATTTTTGAACGAATATGAATGGTTGTATTTTTCACCTAACATGCAACATAAAATCTGATGAGACCAACTAATTTAAAAATCTTAATTTAACTATTAAGTCTAAAATTAAATTGGTGTCTTCTAATGTGATGCCCTAATTAAGCACCTATTCATTTGAACTTGTTTACCAAAGGGAATAATACACTTTTATTAGGTGGAAAATTAGAAGATGTTCACATTAGATCTGACTTAGCTAGTATACTTTGTTTGTTCACCAAAACAAAGGTAAAGTATATTAGAGGCATGAATAAGGAATGCATTTGTTAATGCAAGGTGATATGTAGTATCCACTCTATTGACAGTGAGTCACATTTAAGGCTACATGATTTGTTAGGCCAAAACCTAACTTAAGATCATGGGTTTTTAGTGATTAATTTGAAATTTACTAATTTGATTATTCGAACTTGTTTTCCAAAGCAAAAGGGAGAATTAATTCGATGAGGTTTTGGTCCACTAGAAAGTTTATTAGAACTTTTTCAGTACAATAGTGAGGGTTATTGACTTGAGGAAAATAGTGGGAGCATTTTAATTAATTAAATCCATAATTAAAATGAATAAAATTATTAATTATCTTTAACTATAAATTATAGATCAAATTATCACCATATCAAACCCAACTTATCGATTAATTCTTGAAAAAGAAAATAAGCTCATTGGAAGCAATTTCGATGATTAATACAAAAATTTTCAGATTATTCTATGTCAGGAAAAGATCATTGAGGGGTTGTTATCCTGTGAGCTTGGTTTTAATGCCACCCAAAAGGGGAAAGGTATTTTTAATAAGTATATTAATGACTCTATAGAAGTTTAGTGTCTCATGCTAACTTCTATGTCACCTGATCTTTAAAAACAACATGAGAAAATGGATGTTCCATCCATACTTGCACATTTTTTAGAGTTATATGCCACTCGTGCAAGGGTTGAACAATATGAGGTGTCAAGTGCATTGTTAGATCATAAACTCTTTGATCGAGGATAAGTTGGCCCTTATGTGGTCAAAATGATTAGCTATATTGAGCGGTTGGCAAGCTTAGGCTTTATCATAGATATTGAGCTTACCATTGACCTGGTGTTGAAATCCCTCCCTAAATCATAGGCTAATTTTATCATAAACTTCAACATAAATGAAAAGGAGAAAACCTTTGAGAAATTGTTGTATGTGCTCAAGTAGGTTGAACAAGAGGTATGAAAGTTAACTTCAACTAATATACTTGTAGTTAAAGCCCATGCACCTAAACCCAAAGCAAATAAACAACCAGATACTACTACTTAGCCAATAGGTGGTTTGGGAAAAAGAAAGGTTATCTATAGTACTCATATTTGTTCTGATATGCAGGAATTATGACATAATATATTGCTTGTCAAAGGATAGGTTGACCTACAAGTTAAAAATGGAACACTCATTATTGCATTAGCTGTAAGAATTTATTATCTTAGATTGTCCACTAGGCTTGTTTTAGAATTAAATAAATGTTATTATGTTTTGTTTGTTTTTAGAAAATTAATTTTTGTGTCTTTTGAAGAAAAGGAAATATATTCATTTTTTATTGTTGGTAGTACTACAATTATTAGCTTTAATAATATTTTTTATGGAATGACTGATTTATATAATGGTTTTTACATTCTAAAATTGGATAATGAAATTCTCAATGTGTAAAATAACAAATATTTGAAAACAAACGAACTGAATACCACATATCTATGGCATTATAGGTTAGGCCACATAAGAACAAAACACATATCAAGACTTCTTAAACAGAGAATGTTGCAATAATTTGACTTCCAATCTTATGATGAATGAAAATTATGCCTATTGGATAAGATGACCAAAGCACCCTTCACTAGACATAGTGAAAAAGCAACTGAATTGTTAGGGATTATTCATAATGATATGTATAGGCCTATGACAGTGTATACTGGATATGGGAAAACTTACTTTGTCATATTTACTAATAACCCTGATAGATATGGCTATGTGTTTTTATTGATACGTAAGTCTAAATGCTTTGATAAATTTAAAGAATTCAAGAGTGAGGTAGAGAAACAGCTTGGGAAACAGATTAATATCTTTTGCAATGACTACAGAAGTGAATACCTTAGTGTTGAATTCAAATGATACTTGAAAAAACATGGGATAGTCTCTTAACTCACTCTTCTTGGTATACCATAACATAATGGTGTATCTGAACAAAGGAATAAGACTTTGATGGAAATGGTTAGGTTCATGATGAGTTTTACTAATCTATTCATGTCTTTCTAGGGACATGCCCTATATACTACTACTTATACACTAAACCATGTCCCATCTAAATTTGTGAATAACACTCCATATGAGTTATGGATTGGGTAAAAGACTCAATTTAGAATATTTGAGGATTTGGGGTTATAAAGCTTATATTGAGAAATTGACTTTAAATAAGCTAAACGCTAAGTCTGAAAAGTATATCTTTGTGGGATACCCAAAGAAAACTAAAAGATACTACTTCTACCACCTAGAAGAGCAAAAAATGTTTGTTGCTCATACTGACATGTTCCTTGAGAAAGAATTTATTCTTAAGAGGACCAGTAGGAGGAAGGTAGAACTTGATAAAGTTTTTATATCACAAAATAATACAAATGTTATACAAGACAATGTGCCATCACAAATGGTTAATCATGACGAAGTTTGTCAACCTTGAGAGAAACAACCTTAAAGCACATAAAAGCTAGATAGATTTACATAAGTACGTCACAAGCCAAAAAGATTTAGTTTTCTTATGACTCAACACGATGATGTATTGGTCATCTGTAATGATGAACCTAAGACTTACAATGACATTATCTCAAGTCCAAATTTTGGCAAATGGTTAGATGTCATGAAATCAAAAATAGATTTCATGTACTAGAATCAAGTATAGATTCTAATGGATGCACCTAAAAGAGTAAAACTTGTAGGGTGCAAATGAGTTTTCAAAAAGAAAACTGACATGAAAAGTAACGTACATACCTATAAAGCATGATTGGTTGCCAAAGGCTTCATACAAAAATATAGCACTGATTATGATGAAACCTTTTCGCCAGTTACTATGCGTAAGTCTATTAGGATTATGGTTGCTATTCTTGCATACCATGATTATGAAATCTATTAGATGGATGTCAAAACTATCTTCCTGAATGGTAATCTTGTAGAGGATGTCTATATAGTGTAACCCAATGGTTTCATTCTTATAGGATAAGAAAATGAAGTATGCAAGCTACAAAAGTCTATTTATGAAATTAAGTAGGCTTCTAGAAGTTGGGATATCCATTTTGATGAAGTTGTATGAGAGTTCAATTTTAGCAAAAATGAAGACAAGCCGTGTGTGCATAAGAAGGTCAGTGGAAGCGTGATTGCATTTCTAATATTGTATGTTGATGACATTTTGATTATTAGAAATGACATATCGAACTTGCAATAAGTAAAGGCTTGGTTATCTAAGTGTTTCTCCATGAAAGACATAAGAGAAGTAACCTACATTCTTAGGATTAAAATTTATCAAGATAAAGAGCATAGACTATTGGGCCTAATTCAATGCACATACATAGATAAGATGTTAACAAAATTCTTTATAGAGGAATCCAAGAAAAGATTTATGTTTATGTCTCATGGTTTATATATTTCGAAAAAGATGTGTCTATCTTCATAATCTGAGAGAGATAAGATGAGTAAGATCCCATATGGCTTGACTATAGGATCAATCATATACACCATGCTATGTATGAGGCTTAATGTTTTATGTCTTGAGCGTTTGCAATAGGTATCAATCTGATCTAGGTGAAAAACACTGGATAACTATCAAAAACATCCTAAAGTACTTGAGAAGGACTAAGGATGCATTTTTGGTTTATGGAAAGGATTTTGAACTCATTATTAGAGGCTATAGTGATGCTAGTTTCCAAGCTGATCGAGATGATTTTAAATCACAAATTGGGTTTATGTTTTGTTTGAATAATGGTGTAGTAAGCTACAAACACTTCAAGCAAAATACAATGGTTGATTCTGCAATAGAGTCTGAGTATATTACCTTTTTAGAAGTGACAAAAGAGGTTGTATGGATTAAGAAGTTCATGACAGAACTTGAAATGGTTCCAAGCATTGTTGAGCCTTTTAAGCTCTATTACAATAACAATAGAGTGATTGCTCAAGTGAAGAAGCCACAGTCTCATCAAAGATCTAAGCATATACTCAAATGATATCATTTTATCCAAAAGATTATTCAATGAGGTGACATACAGATAAAGAGGATTGATATAATTGAAAATTTGGCTAACCCATTACTAAAGCTTTTGTTGCAACAGAAGCATGATAGATACATAGCAAGATTAAGCATTAGATACAAAGGTAGATGCCCTAGAACTAATTGATTTGACATTTGTAAATGTAATTTATCTTATTAATTGATAAAATGATTTATAGTTATTCAGTTCATATGTTTGTCTATTATATGATTGTATGAGTAACATATCTTTAGAATGGTAGAATTATGATGAGGGGATAAGACAACTTATCATGGGAAACCTATGCACACATTAGATAGTCATTATAGAAATATCCATAATCCCAACATTACAATGACCAAGGGCACATGTAATGATAATGAGATTATTATAGTATTAAGTGATCCCATCAAAAGGTGATGACAGTTTTCATGTGTCAAAGTTATTTACTGACGACTTGGTGTAACATATGGGTGCATGTTGTAGACATGTTCATCGAACTGATCCTATTAAAGGATATCCATATGGATGGTTGCTCTAGTGTTTATGGAACAAATCCTCTAAACACCACAGGTGCATGTGATCCTTTGACTTGAGGTTGTCAGATCATCTTGTGTAAAGTTTGGTATGGTTTGACATTATCCAATGTATCGTCGTAATAACGACATTATAAAGGTAATGAATGATCATATCGTGAGATATATAGATGTTATGGTTGATTAATAAAATATTTGTCACTTTTGAGCACAAGAGAAGATATCTCATATGTGAATGCTAAACGACATTCATGACCACTTAAATTTATGGTCATAGTGGGATAAGGTTATAGCTTAATCCGTATAAGTCATTAATGTGTATCAGCTCATATCGAAGAACTATTGAGATATATACACTTTTATGTTTCTGTGTCGAGAGATATTAGTTGACAAAAGGATTAAATTATAACTGTGATGTTGTAAAAGCTTATAAAGATGTTTGTTGATACTTTATCATTCGGATGGCCATGACGCTTTGCTAGAGGTCAATTTTGGTTTGTGTCTAAATTCTACTCAAATTTATATACTATCAATTCGATAGAGAGCTTATGGGTCACATACATTAAAAGGTTGATACGAACCAAAAGGCAAGGATTGTTTGACAATAATTTTGAGCTCGTGGAAAGAGAGAAACATATGGATGTGTTTTGACTAGAATCATTTGGTGTGCATGCTACCACATGGCATTGTGCAAATGCATTGCGTGGTTTCGGTTAGACCTACTTAGGAGTTCAACTGAGCCAGGCCAAATGATGGATGCAAGTCAACTTGCTGAGTTAACATATGGCTAAGGTGTTTTAGTTAAAAAACGATTCTTCAACATCTTTGTTCGATAGAAAGTTTAGGTTGAGTTGGAATCTTAATTTAATTAACAGTCCTATGCATTAAAACTTTTAATAAATTAAGAGTATTAATTTAATAAGAATTTTTGGACACCTTATCACCTAAGTAGTTAGAATCTTAATTAAATTAGGATTCATGTATACCTTATAAATAAAGGTTTTTAGTTTAAGTCAAATTTTTTAACTCAAAAATCCCAAACACACTTCTCTATGTCTGGAATCTTGTTGATGCAAACTCCCATTATAGTGATCTAATTTTCAAGATCCAGTCGACAGAAGCCCTAATAGTCTTCTTTCAAGATTGCCTCCTATTCATAATTTGTGTGGATACCAAGGCGCTGCCTCATGAGGGTCGAATAACAATCTTTACATAGTCACTTGAAGTCTTGAAAGAGCTAACAACACATATATAATTTCTAAAAACTCAATGTGTGTTTAACATATTCATGAATCTATGCATTGAAACCGATACTCTGGATGGGTTTTAGGATATTTGATATATTTTTTTAATTTTAATTCTATTGTGTTGTTGGTTGATGACATCCTAAAACCTACCATGGTAAGAAACAAATATTCTTCTTGTTAAAAACCCTAAAAGCCTGTGATGTAATACTCTTACTACAACATCTTGCTGTTCAATTCTCCTAATAAGCCCTAGTTAACTGATAGGCAATTTTGCAAGTGTACAAAATTGTTTAAGTAATGATAAGGTAGTGAACAAGATATAGGCCTCACATAAATAGAATACGAGTTACAAAAATGATTGTTAGCCCTTTTGTTATTTGAACTATTCAATATGTGATAATATAAACTAAAGCTAAAGAAGACAGGACTAATTAATTTTTTTTTGGGAAAAAGTCATAACTAATTATTTTAATTTCAGAAAATCAAATAATAGCAAGAAAATCTGATATAAATTAAACACTAGGGTATTTTGACTTAAACCAGTCCTATCTAATTTATTTGACTTGACAATCCATATTTTAATTATTCATGCCGTGGTTGAATAACCTTCAATTTCACAGCATTCTCCTTTTGTGTAACATGAAAATTGTTAAAAGCTAAATATTTTATTTTTCCAATAATAATTACAAACCTTAAACTATTCATTAAGATCAATGGGTATTGAATTTATTTCACATAAGTGAAGTTTTTAATTTTGTTTGAACTATTTTCTTGTGGAGTTTATTACCGGGATAATATTATGAATTTTCCCCCGGTTTGATTCAATAATAACCAATTAAATATAAATTTGTTTAATACTTACAAGCATTAAAAACAATAATAAACTTTTTGCATGATAAAGAAAATCAATTCAAATAAATATAAATGGTTAAGAATAAAATTACATCAAAAACAAGATTTAATAAAATAATAAACTTTTCTTGACAATTGAATTCAACATTCCATTGAGGCCCAAATAAAAAATATAAACAAGATTTAATAAAATAATAACAATAAAAATACACTTAGTCTTAGGGGCATGCTTGATCAAGTTTGGTGCGAGTTTGAAAGTTTTTTCAAATCAAACTGAAAAAAGTGGTTTAAAAATTTTTAAACCAAACCAAACCATTTTATATTTTAAACTAAACTAAACTGAAAACAAATATATTTTTATTCAATTTGGATTACGGTTTGAATTATAATTATTAATACCCTATTATACATAATACATATCTTTACGATACTCTATAGATAGAAAACTATATATACCCTAAGATGTACCATAAGTATCATAAGGTATAAAACAATATGTATAAATATTGAGGACATCACTAACATCTCTAAAGAAGCTTTTGATAAGCCTGTGTGCAAATGCAAATCAAAACTACTATTTCACTCTAATGTGACATGGTTGGTCACATGCAGGACTAAAAACCCATGTTTTTAAAACCGGACCAGTGATTGAACCGGTTGTTTCACTAGTTTATAGTTCGACCGGTTCAATTTATTATCGAATTAATAAATAAATTTTGTTTTAAAATTTATAAAAAATAAAATCAATTAAGATACTTACACATATGAAGATTATAACATATTTTTTTAAAAAAAGTAACAATTATTCATTTAATTTCAATGAAACAATTAAAATTAAAAAGTCTCAATCGTATGATATAGAAAAAAAAGCATAATTTTGTGAATTATTGTTTATAGAAGACATTTTAATAAGTATGAGATACTTTTTTTCTTTTTTTCTTTTATTTTTTTCTTATAAACCTTTCGAAATTCATCCAATCTAATAAAAAATAATCAAATTACTCAAAAATAATTAAATTTTTAAAAAATCAAAATTTTGGTCAAATTTGGTCAAACTGATTTTGACTAGATTTGACCAAGTTAATTAAAAAAGCGTATTTTTATGTTAACCGAACTAGAATTGTAGCAGGTTTTTTATTCAACCAGTTGAACCAATTGATCCGATCCATTTTTAAAATCATTGCTAAAAACAACTTGTCTCACCGAATTGCTGGAGGTTAATGTTAGTGGCACCCTGCTGACCCCTTTTTGACCAGTGTTTGATTTTGTGGGAATAGATTTTGGTCCTAACATTGGCGAAAAGGCTTTTAAGATTAGAGTGCCCAGAGCAGAAGCCCAGGCCTTCCAGCTTTTTGAGTCAACAGCTTATACATATGAATCTGTGTTGCTCTAAAACTAATTTACTTTTGTGTTCTAGTTGTGCAAATGAAAAATTAAAACTAGTCGATATAGTGATGATGTAACTTTTTTGTGTTGCATTATGTTTACAATTATGGAGAAGGTAATTTATATTGAAAACAAACTTTTATTTGATGGTTCCATCTCATTTAGCTGCAAGCCAATGTAGAGCAATGCCTCATGCAAGCTCTTTTTAATACCTAATATTTGATGGATTTCTCTAGTGATTTCTAACTTCAACTTAAATTTTAATCAATACATGGAGAGTTGACGACCAAAGATTGACAGCATTATTACAAAGCAAATCATTACACATTGTTGTGACAAAGAGAATGAGAAAATTAACTAGATTATGTAAATTTAATTTATTACAAAGTTACAAACCAGTTTTGGAAAATCATAGCTAGACAAAAGTCTAAGTCACAAATCTTTTCATTTTTGAGGAATCAACCGTTTATAAAAGGCCAACGGAGTATTTCCCAGCTAAAGTCTAGTGAAACTATAAATTTTCATTTATTAATTGTCTGGCGGTGAAGATGACCGGCGGATGATGGGTGATGGCAGGACAAAAACAAAAAATTGTCTGAATCACTTAATCTAGTAGTATAAACTTCAATTTATATTTAAAGAGTAATTTTGTACATTTAGGAAGGCATTTTTGTCATTACACTAAAAGGATAAATCTGTCATTTACTTCTGAACTAACAAAATATACTAATAAAATTTGACAATGGATGGGTATTTAATTTTTTAAAAGTTAACAGATACAAATGAGAAATTATATAAATGTCTTAAATTAAGGGGGTCTAAATGAAATTATCTAAAACAATTAGGATTAATAAAAAATGCCCCTTTTTGTGAAATGACCAAACTACCCCTATATATAAACCAAGAATTTTACATATTTTTCTCTTTATTTTTCTACGGTTTTACTGTACAAATTTAAAGAATTTCACGTTTCCTATGGTTATCCCACGAGCGAAGCAATTTCTATCGATTTTCATATTTTTCGATGACCAAAAATGATAAAGAAAGTTAGTACATCTTCCCTACTATTGTTTGAATCAATTTATTGTTAAAATTATTGAGATTTGAGGGAGATTTTGAGGTTTGAAATTCTAGGGTTCCAATTTTGAACAATGCATAAAATATTTTGATTCTTGGTTGTTTTGGTTGAATTTCTTGAGGGGTATCGTGTTATAGGATATGTACATTTGATTTGTGTTGAAATTGAAGGTAAAAACGACGATTTTTGAGTAAGAAAAGAGGTTAGAATAGTCAGCGCTTCAGTTCGTGGGAACAATGGATCCCACGGTTAGAAGGAATTCTCCCACTTTCAGGAGAGATTTACAGTGGGTTGGGGGGCGAAGTGGCTTTTTCAAAATATTAGGGAGTTGGGGGAGAGCAGTTAGTCCACTGGAGGTCTTTGTGAAATTTTTCATAAGACAGTGGACTAATGCTGTGAAAACCGTGGGTTGGGGGAAATTTACTTTTTTTAAACTGTAGGGGCTCTAAGAGATTAGAAAATTGCTGAGGGGGTAAGGGATAAATATTGGACCTATTTGTAAAAAAAAAAATTTAAGGGGGTAAATTGATAGTTTTCATATCTAGGGTATTTCGACTTGTAGTTTTTTAATTTTATATCCGTTTTTTCTGTTTTAGGTTTTTCGATATGTAGTTTTTTATTTTTGTGCATTTTAAAAATATTTTACAATGTAATGATGAAATTTCTGCTCGAAATTTCAGTTTTTTCGTTTATAAGATATATCTATTTGTATTTTCGAATTTCAGTTTCGTTTTTTTGAATTTCACCATTTTAGAATATATTGACCCGTATTTTTTAGATTTTTGAATGATTTTTTGATTGTTGACATTCTAAGGTATTTCAATATGTAGAATTCGAATTTTAGTTTCGTTTTTTTTATTTTCGTCGCTTTAGGATATATCGACTCATATTTTTCAGATTTTCCAATGATTTTTCGATTGTTAACCTTTTAGGGTATTTGAACGTATATAATTCGAATTTCAACTCCGTTTTTTCGATTTTTTCCATACTAGGATAAATCGATTCGTATTTTTTAAGTTTTCTAATGATTTTTTTATTGTTAACATTCTAGGGTATTTTAACGTGTAGAATTTGAATTTCAGTATTGTTTTTTCGATTTTCGTCGTTTTAAGATATATCGACTTATATTTTTCATATTTTCAAATGATTTTTTAATTATTAACATTGTAGGGTATTTCAACATACAAAATTCAAATTTCAGTTTCTGTTTTTCGAATTTCATCATTTTAGGATATATCGACTCGTATTTTCAGATTTTCAAATGATTTTTTAATTGTTGACATTCCAGAGTATCTCAACATACATAATTCAAATTTCATTTCTGTTTTTTTTATTTTCGCCATTCTAGGATAAATCGACTCATATTTTTCAGATTTTTGAATGATTTTTTATTGTTGACATTCGAGGGTATTTCAACATATAGATTTCAAATTTCAGTTTTGTTTTTTCAATTTTCACTATTTTAGGATAGATCGAATTATATTTTTATATTTTCAAATGATTGTTTGATTGTTGACATTCCAGAACATTTTAACGTATTAAATTCGAATTTCAGTTTCATTTTTTGAATTTCATTTTTTTTAATATATCATCCCATATTTTCAGATTTTTGAATGATTTTTTTATTGTTGACATTTCAGGATATTTCAATGTATAGAATTCGAATTTCAATTTCATTTTTTCAATTTTCACCATTTTAAGACAATCGACTCCTATTTTTTAGATTTTTGAATAGTCTTTCGATTGTTAACATTCGAGGGCATTTCAATGTATAGAAGTCGAATTTCAATTCCCTTTTTTGATTTCACCGTTTTAGAATATATCAACTCATATTTTTCAGATTTTCGTACAATTTTTTTATTGTTGATGTTCTAGGGTATTTCAACATATAGAATTCGAATTTCAGTTTCACTTTTCAGATTTTTGTCATTTTTGTTTTGATTGTTTTTCTATTTTTTATCTTTCTATGTTTTTTTTATTTGTCATTTCTACATTTGTTTACAAATCT
The DNA here is from genome assembly GCF_011075055.1 of Mangifera indica. NCBI lineage: Eukaryota > Viridiplantae > Streptophyta > Magnoliopsida > Sapindales > Anacardiaceae > Mangifera > Mangifera indica. The sequence continues at coordinate 6,374,151 of NC_058154.1, forward strand.
GTTTTTTATGAATGTCTTACGAATTTTAAAAATTTTTTGTAGGATACTTCCCGTAAAAAGAAACTTGTCAAAAGCGAGTTGCGAATGCCTGATAAGTCTAAACACTTTTGGGCAAAGGTTATATGTCGTTCACGACGTACCGCATTATACAGGATTACGTCTACAATGGCCTCGGATCAGCTTCGACTGTTTGAGATGACATATTTTAGGCATATCCTTATCCAATACCAAATTTTTTGGAGTGTTGGTTAATGCATTTCTCTTACAACAACTACATTGGGCCTTCGTCGAAGATAAGTTATGGTTTTAGGTTAACGTGGTTTACGTGAGATTCAACCCATTTGAGTTTTCTCTTATGACAGGGTTATCATTTATCGAAAAGCCCCATTTGAGTTATGCTCTCTTATCGTATATTCCCTACTCATTCGGACATAGGATCAGAGATACACACTTTTGGGGCTTTCCAAAGGTGTAGAATCATGACATATAGCGTGTTTTTTTGGCCAGGTCATGGAGGGATGACAATATTTATGCTATCAAGATGGTCTACTGTATTGTCTTCATATAGTGTTATTAAGGAATGATCGACGAAAGAAAGTATCTATCAAATACTTGCAGTTGGTTGATCATCTGGATGGGTTTAATTCCTATCCCTAAGGTGTTGTCATGTGGCAGATGATGTACAAGTCTATGTAATAGGTGAGTGATAAAGTGTGCTCTGGATAAATGCCTAAAATACGTAAATATGACTTCTGCGGATTTCCTTTTGCATTTCAAGTAAGTTTAAATTTATTGATTATATATACGAATTGATTTATTTTAATCATTAATGGTTATATTACAGTATTGGATATATGAGACGTTTGACACCTTGTATGATTGGGTTGATATGATTGATATCTATACGTCTCCACAGATGTTTAGATGGCATACATGGGGCATCCCTACTTGGAGTCATATAGGTATTATTTTCACTGGTGACCAAGTATGTAATCGTTAATCAGTCAATCAATTGATTCATTCAATATTGTAATTATTTTGAGTTATATATCTTCATGAATAGGATGATGTCACATTCTCGTTTCATCTATTACCGATTAAGGAAAGTCTACCATGGTATATGGACATCTATGAGTACACCGGTTTGTTGGATGTACATTCCTTCTCATTATCTTCGATGCCTCTCCCAATAGGAGACGCGGTTTCTCCTGTCATGCCATATTTAGATATACCCTTTGGTACTCCTAGGATACTTGAGGAGCCTACTCAGCCTCATATTATAGAGTAGCCCTCATGTCCCCTTATAGTTCAGAGCTAAGCGGCCAAGACCGCAGACCTTCTTAGGGTTAAAGACTATACTACCTATTCTGTCACTGAGCAGTGTCCCTCATCTGTATCACTCAGTCTATCTATAGTAGATACTGTATTGGTGCATCGAGGCACTATGATTTTACATGTATTTTTGTGACAAGGTGTTTTTATAGATGACTCAATTACGCGATGATGTACCCTCTTAAATGACTCGATTAGAGGATTGTCTGACTTGTTTAGAGAAAATCGTCACACATACATGTCTAGCTCCATTCGATCATGTTGTAAAACCATATCTCATTTATTACTTATAAAAATTGTATTTCGTTATTGCTCTGACAACTATATTAATTTCGTACAAGGTATGCACGACGGTGTCGGGATGACCTCCCCCATTGTCAAGTCAATACCATCCCATTAGTCACATGAGGTCTGTATTTAATTTCTTAGAAATATTTAATGTTAAATGTTGTTACTATATTTTGATTATGTTTTATATGAAATGTCACTGATCAAGTTATTATTACTATTACCCTAAGGTAGTCGCTATGAGGGGGTATCGATTAATCCTTCTGTTACATCACCTCTCTGATCTGAGGTATGTCATTTATCGGTGGCATTATATTTTTTAATTAATTGTCATTGATTAATTCATTTTATATATTCGTATAGGGTCTTCCTTATAAAGGTTTTTCAGTCGGTATGTCACCTTTCTGACCCTTCTGTTACATCACCTTTCTAATTTGAGGTATTTCATTTATCAGTGGCATTATATTTTTTAATTAATTGTCATTGATTAATTCATTTTATATATTTGTATAGTGTCTTCCTTATGAAGACCTTTCAGTCGGACCTCCGGTTGCTTCAGATTCCCACCTGAGGTATGAAAATTATTGTAGTTATTATATTTTATATGAAATATCATTTATCATTTTGTTTTTTTCATGCGTATAGGGTACTGGCATTAAGGCGTTATCAATTGAGAGTTCTCCTCGAACACTTTCTTCGACCGTAGAGGTAGTTTTTTTTTTTTTTATGAAATGTCATTGATTAATTTATCTTTCTAATTATTATGTTTATTTAAAAATGTTTTGTCTCCTTTTCAGGATGAGCAGTTGTGGTTACTTGCTAATATTCCTAGCTCTAGCAAAAGGACAATAGATATTAGCTCACAAAAGGGGGACTTACAGGAGGATGTTTCTGATGCAAGCCCTTTTAAGGTATATCCATTATAATTAGTATATAAATATTCATATATTCAGATCACTGATAATTTCAAAATTATAATATTATAGTGTGTCGATAGGGTATGCATGGTTGACTTGACCATGATAGAGGATTCTCCAGTCAAACCTCCTTCAACATACATGGATAAGGTAATATTAATCGATTAATTTGTAATTGTTACGTAAAATGAAATAATGAATTAATAGTTGTATATACTTGCAGTTGGCTTGTACAGCACATGGTCAAAGTGTCCAGACAGACCCCGTATACAAATCCAATCAAAGGGAAGGCGAAATGATAACTCTAGACCATTCCATCCCCTGCTACAGAGTGTGAGGAATCTTTCATCGTGTGGTACACTGGAGCTGCGACATCCAACATGCATGATGTTTACTTCATTGGGTCAAAGTCGAAAGACATTTTCTAGCAAATTGTGGTAGAGTTGCGCGAGTGGCTGACTGACAATGTAAGTTGTTTGTACTACGTAATTTAGTTAAAAGTTTGATTTATTCGACAATAACTAACACAATTCAAGTTTTTTATACCATTTCAGCATGTGAATTCCTTTTTGGCTATATTATATCGACACTAGGATGATCACCGTTCAACTGTATCACAGCATTGGACGACTGCCCACACATTCTTCATAGGACATGTTGAGATAACTTAGAAGCGTTGGCAGACCACATCGATATGGGATTATCAATTTCTGGGGTTCTTCATGAAGATGGTTGAGGCAATTATACTCTAGGATTGTTTTACAAACCATGGAGGATGGTCGATACGATATAGTCTAATAGTGTTTTTATTATAAGTTATGTTGAATTAATTTATAATCTACACATGTAACCATTCTAATTTCTCACTGTTTATAGTTTTTCATCCCTATAAACTTCGACTACGTATATTAGGTAATCGGAGTTATAGATTTTCGTAACTGATCGATTACGGTGTACAACTTTGAGGTATCATACTTAGGGAATATAGGGTGTCTGGAACAGAGGATGCGACCGTACACAACATTCATACCAACATTGTTAGGGGCGACGAATTTCTAGACAGCTTCTGGGTGTGCACCACGACATGACCCCCTAGTGTTATATCAAGTGACGGGTGTCCCTCAGCAGGGGGAAAACTCTGGTGGCTGTAGTATGTTTATGTTACATTTTTTTTAGTGTTTGACATTGTCACGGAGCATAGATTTTCCCTGAAAGCCATCTATCTCTATGCATCAACGTTTAGTGTCGTAGTTGTATTTTCACTGTATCAAGTGGATCACAGATTTTATTTAGTTCGATTATTGTTTATTTATCATTCTTTATATGGTATTATGTATATATTTATTATATATGCTTATATGTAGGATTTACTTTATCTATCATTATATATGGATATGCATTTGATTTTATTTTTTAAATAATTTTGTCACGGAAATAATTATATGAGATTATAGTGATGTTATTAACTTAAATTATGTTATTAGTGAAATACTAAAAAATATTTTCAACATGAATATCATTATTGTTTATTTAATATAGTTTAGGTTCAATGACATAATTTGTTGATTTTTATAAGTTCAGCTTAATACACAGGTAAAACATACATTAATCAAATCAGGAAAAGTTAATTCTAATATATGGAAGATTAATGCCCATTCTAACAAATATGAAATGAAGAAATTATTCACACTAAATTTATTGCATCACATGTGAATACAATTACACATTTGAAACAATAATAAAAATACATCGATTACATATCATTTAAACAACAGTCATGAATCATATAACTAATAAAACTGAATAAAAGCTTGTCAAGATCTCGACCCTTTACCTTTTTTGGATGAACGTTGTGGGGCGGAGCTTAGGACAGGTGCTAGGCTTTTACATTGGGTTCGGACATGTCCTAGTTCCTTACAACGATTGCAAATCCTGGGTGTAATATTTTCTCCTTGTGAAGGATATCGATTTCTGTTGGAAGAGAGACCTAGATGACGACTATCGAGAACGGGAGGCAGGATAACTCTTTCTTCTGGTGCATGCAACCATTCTGATTAGTTTCCAAGAGGATTGATAGGTTCTTGATATATTGCATGGTAAAACTCAGTACGAAAGAATGGATGAACCCATGCATTGATATTTGTAAGTCTCATGTGTCTTGCAACAACAATGGCATGCTTACATGGAATACACGAAAGCTGAAAATTTCTACATGTACAAGACATTTCATTTAAGTTCATAATACCCATGTATCCACTAAAACCAATAACCTGATACTGAGTAAGTGTAATTAGCTAAACCTCCAAGCGTGTAGACTTTGACAGACAACGGTTAATCTTCTCCTCTGTCCAAAGGGTGACAAAGTTAGGGCATTCATTTGTAATTTGAAAAAATATTAACAACACATATGTTAATAACAAACATAAGTGAATAAATACATGATCAAATACATAGTTATTAACAATTGGGTACGTACTTGCATGGTTTCTCCTCTCGTAAAACCATTGTCGCATAGTACCATGAATGAACTCGATGAGCATCGTGATAAGTAAACCTCATACATGTCTAACAAGGGCGTTAAATGACTCTGCAATATTAGTTGTCATAATATTGTATCGATGCCCGGAAAGTGTGTTTGCTCTAACACTCAAATCTGACCTCATATAGATAAGCCCCAGCTTGAGGGTTCATTGTATTAAGAGATCACATCACAGCCTCAAAATCTGCTTCTGTATATGATTTCGCAGCTTTCTAATATGCACCTGTAACCTGCAAGGTAATAAATAATATGAGAACTTTATGATCAAAATGTATAAAAATGTTAAACATAATACAATTTTAATACTTGTTTAAACACGTTACCTTTAAGTCTCATTTGTACTTAGCCCGCATTTTACACAGAAGGTGATGACAACACATCTATGGTGGACATCTGAAAATACTTCAACCATTACAGAGTATATAACATGATGTCGATCCGAGATTATTGTCAACTCGGAGATGTCATAGATGCATTCTTTAATCTTTTTGAGAAACCAACACTATGTGTAGTGATCTTCCTTTTTACTGACACCGAAACCAATGGGGTATATCTGGTTATTACCATCGAAGCCCACCGTAAGGATTAAATGACCTATATATCAACTTTTAAGGAAAATAGTGTCAATGCGAATAACAGGTTAGAGATATTCTCTAAATGCATGAACGGAACATCCTAATGCCATGAAAAAATACTTAAATTGATGGTCATCATCCGTTTCAATAGCGTTAACGGTTGTCAGAATAGTACACTATAGATTATAGCAATAATTTAGTAAGCGCATAAATAATTCTTCTGATGAGCCCCTTAATGAATTTAAAGCTCAATTTCTTGCCTGTCAAACCTGTGAATATGAAATGTCAATTGCATACCGGTCAGTAATGTCCACAATTATTTTTTTAAGCTGATAAATTTGATCAATTAACACAAACTTTGACCTTATTAATTAACCTAAAGCTCGAGCGCCAGCTTGTCTATTATGTGGCATTATTTAATAAACTGAACATGTGTGGGTTGGATTCATTTGGTTGATTTGAAACACTTCATCGACTTTGGTTGCATGTATATACCACCGACAGTTTTCAGTCTCGCACTTAATATCCCATCACCCCCTCTTAGACTTCTTGACCTTGTATTGAAATCCTTTTAGTAGGGCAAATTGCTTCACAACATCTTTCAATTGTACTTTATTATAAAAAATATCACTAAGCTTTACAGTATTTTCCTCTCAAGATCTTATACCACCTGATGATGTTGATGGCTGTGGAGGAAAATAAGGAAGCCACCTAAACGGATCAGTGGAAATATTATTAAAAAAAGGCCTAGAATAATTTCCACTACATAAAAATAGGATCTTCAAGCTACAAACTGTTCAGTCCCTCAGTAACAGGTGGCTTATGCTCCATATTTGCCTCTTCAAAAGAAATATCAGTCATGTCATTTCCATCAAAGTCACCCCAATCGGGAACCTTATCTTTCTCTCCATGAGCCCATGAGTTTGCAATATACAATGCGTCAATACTAAAATCGATCAAGTTTTCTAAATCATATTTTTTTTTCACTCCACTAATTTCTTCTTCTTTTACTTCTTCTTCTTCTTCTTTCTGTCCTTCAATTAGGGTACATGTAACAAAAACAGGAATACATTCCTGTAAGTATTGAGACATATCAATAAGACCTTGGGCATCTTCATCATTTTGGATCTGTATGGGGCAGTTAAGCTCAATCTTTCTTAGCTTCATTGATAGTTGAAGGTAATATTTCATTGGATTAAGACTGCAAAACTCCTTCAAAAGCTGAATAAATCTATCAAATGTTGTACCAGAGGGAATTTTAATCAATAGTTTAGATCCTCTAACATATTTTATTATGTTGTCATCACCTTGAATCTATTCTTTTTGGTAACAAACTGATGCATAATCAGCAATTTTAATTATCACTCATACAATGACAAATTTGTGAAAAAAAATAATCATTTATAATAAAAAGTTCACTATAAACATTTAAAACAGTCTTACACTCATTTAACCACATATAATTATCTAACATTTTATTTAACACCTTTGTATGTTATCCTGTATCAAAATGCATCTATCTATTCTTAACATTTCATTTAGAACGTTCTTACAATGTTTCATATCAAAATACCCCCCATATCTTTTAAACATTTCATTTACCCCCATAATTATCTAACCTTTAATTTTATACCCTTGTATGTTATTTTGTATAAAAATGCATCTATCTATTGTTAACATATCAATTAAAACCGTCGTATAATGTTTAATATCAAAATACTCCCCATATTTTTCTAATATTTCATTTATAATTATCTAACATTTCATATAATACCCTTATATGTTGTCTTATATCAAAATGTATCTATCTACTCTTGACATGTTATTTAAATCCTTCATATATTGTGTAATATCAATATAGCCCTATATTTTTGTAATATTTCATTTAACCCTCAATACTTATCTGATCTTTCATTTAATACTCTTGTATATTGTCTTGTATCAAAATGCATCTATCTATTTTTAACATATTATTTAAATCCTTCATATATTATGTAATATCAAAATACCTCCATATTTCTCTAACATTTCATTTTACCCCTTATAATTATATAACATTCATTTAACACCCTTGTATTATGTCTTATATCAAAATGTATCTATCTATTCTTAACATGTTATTTAAATCCTTCATATATTATGTAATATCAAAATATTTTCATATTTTTTTAACATTTTATTTAACCCCCTATAATTATCTAATATTTCATTTAACATTTTTGTCTGTTGTATTATTTAAAAATGTATCTATCTATTCCTAATAATTCATTTAAAACGTTTAATATCAAAATACCCTTCATATTTTTTAATATTTTATTTAGCCCCCTATAATTATCTAATACTTTATTTAACACTCTTGTATGTTGTCTTGTATTAAAATATATCTATCTATTCTTAATCTGTTATTTAAATCCTTTATATATTATGTAATATCAAAATACCCCCCATATTTTTCTACCGTTTCATTTAACCCCTAAACTATTATCTAATGTTCAAATACCCCCTTTACATGACATACAAACTAAATTTAACAAATAAAATTAAGTTTTGAGTTAAGATTCAGATAAATATATTTTTTTCACGATTTGACTTTTTTTCTATTCGAATTCAAAAATATGAACTTCCTTCCGAACAAACCTATACTAATTGATATTAAGTAAAAATGAGAGTGACAGTGAGTGTTTGAGTGGTATGAGAAGTGTATATAATAAGAGTGAGAGTATGAGGGTTTATATAGATGTGATGAAAGGTAATTTTGATATTTAAAAAAAATCTAGGACATTTTTGCTTAGGAATAGGAAAAAATGTCATTTTTGCTTAAGAATTGGTCAAATGGGCATTTTTGTTTAATATAAGAGTAAAATAGGTATTTAATGTAATTTCCCATAAAAATTTGTCATTTAGATAAACCTTGGGTGGAAATTGTCTTTCTGCCTTTATAAAAATTATAATAATTGTTAGTGTTATTAGCATTTTCCCACCAAAGACACCCTTTTTTTTTGTCCCTAGAATACGTAAATAACATTTCTAATCTAAAACCTATCTTTGTTAATGAAAATTTTTTGACATAGTATCAAAACATTAAATTATCATATTATTCCTAATTATTTCACTTTCAAAATTACCTTATCACCTCAAATTAAAAAACATTTAAAATAGCCCTTTGTACATCAAATTTTCATTAATATATTTTTTTTTTACCTTTTCACTTTCACCCTTTTTTTCAATGCAGATAGTTATGTTGGGTTTGAGTTTCGATGAGCTATGGTTATGGTGGGGTTTGGGTTTTGGTTTAGATGGGTGGTGCTTGTAATTGCTAGGGTTTATGAACTTAAATTGCAAAGACTAAAATGTAAGTCTAAATAAACTTATAAAAGAGCTAAACTATTATGTTTAAAGATTTCAATGAGTTTAGGCTTGGGTAGGTGGCAAATATAACAAGTTTGGGATTGAATAGTTGGTGGTTGTGGAAGCAAAGGTTTCCAGACTTGAATTCATTGGTTGAATTATATATTTTCAAACTTATGATAAAATTAAATTTTCATATTTAAAATGTTAACGAGATATTTATAAATAGTCATTCTTTTTAGGGAAATTAAATAAAACCCCATCCTACCTTAAACTAAGCAAAAATGTCTCATTTTCTATTTCCTAAGTAAAAATGCCCCATTTTCAAAGCCTCAACAAAAATACCCTAAAAATTTTTTAAAATGTTAAAACTACCCTTTACCACTTCTATATAAACTCTCACTCTCCCTTTTATTTTTATTCAATATTCAATATTATGGGTTCGTTCGAAAGGAAGAAAATTCGTATTTCTAAATTTGAACTGAAAAAAATCAATTTGTGAGAATAAGATATTTATATGAATCTTAATCCAAAACTTAGTTTCATTGGTTAAATCTAGTTCGTATATTATATAAAGAGGGCATTTGGATATTTGATAATATATTAGGGGGTTAAAAAATATAGGGGCATTTTGATATTAAACAATATGTGAAGGTTTTAAATAAAATATTAAGAAAATATAGGGGCATTTTGATACAAGAAAACATATGAGGGCGTTAAATTAAATGTTAGATAAATATAGGGCGTTAAATTAAATGTTAGAAAAATATGGGGGCATTTTGATAATAAACAATATATGAAGGTTTTACATGAAATACTAGGAAAATTTAGGGACATTATGATACAAGACAATATACGAGGGTATTAAATGAAATTTTAGATAAATACAGGGGGTTAAAAAATGTTAGAAAAATATGGAGGACATTTTGACATTAAACAATGCATGAAAGTTTTAAATGAAATGTTAGAAAAATATAGGGGCATTTTGATACAAGACAATATATAAGGGTGTTAAATGAAGTGTTAAAAAAATAAGGGATGAATTTTTACATTGAACAATATTTTAAGGTTTTAAATGAAATGTTAGGAATGTATAGAGATATTTTGATAAAATATACGAGCATTTTGATATAAGAAAATACATGAGGATGTTAAATGACATGTTAGATAAATATGGGGGTATTTTGAAATTAGATAAAATATGAGGGTGCTAAAAAAATATGCCTAAAACATATGTCCATATTATTTGAGTTCAGATTCATACTTTAACGGGTAAGTTTGCAATAAAACTAAAAATAAAATTAAAAAAATAAAATCAAAAGCATAACCAATAAACCATGGTAAATAAATATATACATAATAACTCAAAAATCATATGAATAACTAATGATAAATACAAATGTACATTTGTGATATACTTGATGTAGTGGAAATATAACTGTGAGACTAAACACCTACACATCGAGGTGGATGACTCGCGAGGGAAATCCAAGCTCCGTGAAAGCATCAAACACTCTATGAAGTGTAACATAAAGATACTGCAGTTATTGCAACCTTTACCATATTGGGGACACCTTTCACTCAATGCAATATCAAGTGATACTCTCATGGTATATGCCCAACGGTGGTCCAAAAACTCGTCTCTACTAATAATGTTGAGATAAATGTGGTGTAGGGTTGCATCCATCATGTAAGCCTATCATGTTTACTTGTGTAAGCTATTTCAGAGTCATATACAGTGATCAATCAATCATGCAAATGTAGGACCCTAGTGGCCCAATGGACATAATCAAAGTTTATAGGAATGAGAAACCTATAAACATTAAGAAATTATAATAGACACACATGTTATATATAAGTAAATTATAATGAAAACACCCATATAAAATACTCTATCGACCTTCCCCCATAGTTTATAGAACAAACTGGGCGTGTAATCTTCCTTCATCTTCATGAATAGCTCAAGCCACTCATACTTATATAACAGTGTGGTACTCTAATTCTCATATTGTAACATCTTTGGTCCAATAACCTAGTCCACTGCTAAGATATTATCTACTTTAGACACACAGTCCATCATGGTTTTGCTTCTAAGCTTTACAATCTAAAACGCATTTTAACAATTTAAGGAGCTCATAGGCTATTTAACTAGTCAAATTCTTTCACATCTAATTGATGTGGGATACATAGACAGAATACAGATAGACCCAACATCTCTCATATGCTTTATCGATGTGGGATTTGCCTAAGGGTATCACATACATCCCCCTTACAGGACTCAACGTCCTCGCTGAGGTTTGCCTTACCATCGTTCAAAAGGACACGCGAAACTGCTCTGATACTATTTGTAACATCCCTGATCCAATAACTCGACCCACTATTAAGATATTGTCCATTTTGAACATACAGTCTATCATGATTTTGCTTCTGAGCTTTACAACCCAAAACGTGTCTTAACAGTTTAAGGAGCTCATAGGCTATTTAACTAATCAAATTCTTCTACCTCTAACCAATGTGGGATACATTGATAAAATACAGATATACCCAATATCTCTCCTGTACTTTGTCGATGTAATATTTGCCTAAGAGTATCACACATATGTCATTCTGATATGTCCCACAAAAAAGGTATGGGTTGTCATCTAACTTTATGGGACAATGGTCTACTACTTATGTTGGTGCCAACGTAGTAGTATCAAGAAAGAATCTACATGCTAAAATGGATATAGAACATGAATTGTATTATATTTTGACGAATATATAAAAAAATTAATCAAAGTCAATAGATATAGACCATTTATATTATTAGTCAGCCACTCGCACAACTCGATAACTGTGTGCCAAAAAGTGGCTTTGGATTTTACTCCTATGCAATAAGCATCATGGTCGTTGGATGTTGTAGCTTTAGCGTACCACATGAGGAAAACTTTCTCATGCTTTGTAGTAGAGGATGGAATGGTTCGAACATGTTGTTTTGCCCTTAGTTTGATTAGATTTGTGTACAAAATGTGAATGAGTAGACCCTTCCAAATAACCGTACCATGAGAAATCCGTACTAACTAAAAATTTACAAAAAATTGTTAATTCAATAATTTATCTTAATTAACAAATATGATGAAATCAGTTAATATTACCTTTTTGACATACGATATAAGAGGTTTGGCAGGGGAATCTCCCATTGTTATCAAGTCAACCATCTGTACCCCCAAAATGGACTAGAGAAGTAATTTAATATTACAGTGATCAATATATCTGAAAATATACAAATTATAATAGATATATATATATATCTAAAAATATACAAATTATAATAAATATACCTCATCTTGCTCTCCCTGTGACATAACATCAAGTAACTTGTCCTTCTATGAAATAATATTAACAATCTATTTGCTCACGCTTAGGAAGTCAGTAATTAACCATAATCGTTCATCTTGAAAAGAAGAAAAAATAATTTAATATACATAATAATATTTAACTGCATTCAATTGACTGAATAACAACAATTTATGCTACCTTCATGATCAGGGAAGGTGTACATGAAGAACTCTCAACGATTGCCCCCTTATGGCTAGTACCATGTATAAATATTAATAACATATTGTTTAATGATTCATATAAAAGATACTAACAACAATTAATTACAAACCTCAGGTGAAAGAAGTGATGGAATCAAAGGGCCAACAGGTGAGAGCCTTTCAACATCGTCGTGAGTACTCTATACAAAGTTAATATACATGTTAAACAAATAGGTAAATACAATTTATAGAATGAATAAATAAGATGTGGTTTTGCCATCTGCTTGATTGTATCTTATCGTCTATGTATCACGGTGTCCTTCAAACTACTTATATGATCCTTTAGTCGAGACAATGAAAAGACATTTGCTCTTACAAGATAGACATTTGGTCCCGTAAACAAGAAATCTTGCTAATATCATATTGTCCCAGCGGGCCAATGTAATATATAAGGGGGATAGAATAGATAACAGAGTTGATAGACGCTTGTGCATGGGGTACTCAGTGGCAAGGTCTTGAATTCCATAAAGACATGTGGTCTCAATGGCTAGGGTCTCAATGATAAGACATGTAGTATGCTTTGATAATAGGGGTCTGAACATCAATAGGTGTTAAGGATTAAGGGTCTAAATGTCCATAAGTAGCATAGCTAGTAAAGCTTCATCTCTTATCGAAGAGGGCACCAACGAGGATGATGATGACTAGGGATCCAACATACTCATGTAGGCAACAATGTCAACATACCATCATGTAGCCTTCTCAATCAGTGATGGTTGGAATAGGAAAGTAACATCGTCATACTTATTCAAATATATAATTAAACATATTTGCATAAATCAATAAATCAATGAACTAATCAATTAACAATTACATACCTTATCATTGGTGAATATAATTCCCATACGATTCCATCCAAGAATATCTCTGATATGCCACTTGAACATTTGAGGAGAAGCATCAATAGCAACCAAGTCCACCTAATTATACAAGGGGTCGAACGTCTCGTATATCCAATATAGCAATGTAAAATATTAATGTCTAAATTCAATTAATAATTTTTCCCTAATAATTAGTATATATAATTAACAAATATACACTTACTTGGAATATGAGTAGGAACCCACAGATATCATATTTATGCATGTCTAACATCTAATCAAAGTAGATCTTATTACTTACCTACAACATCGACTCATCTGTTATTTCCCACACTAGAACATCCATGAGTAGGAATTGAAACTGTCCAAGTGATTGATCAATTGGATATACTTTGTAGATGTCGTCTTTCGGTTGTCATTCCCTAGTAACATCATATGAAGACAATACAACAAGATCATTTTGACAACATCGATATCGACATCCCTCCATGGCCTCGTTGGGAAAACTCACTCCAAATCATGATGTTACACCTTTTAACATCCCCGAAAATGGGTATCATGAATCCTATCTCTAGATCCTTATGAAATATATAATGAAAGAACAATGATCCGACTGAATGGTAGTTTGATCATAAGTGCAAACTTGAATGAGTTGAATCTCATGTTAACCCCATTAATCCTAAACTAAAACTCATTTCTCCTAAATCCCTGATACAGCTATCACAACATGAATGAGTGCCCAACATTCCACTAAATCTCTCATCTAGTCATCAAAGCAAATGCCCAAAATAAGTCCTTTCAAACAACCATCACTGTGTTTGTGTCAATGTAGATTTAAATCCTAGACATTGTGGTTTATTGTACATGAGAAGTAACCTTTGCTCGAAAGTGTCATGCCTTGTGCGGGGTTTTTAATTCGTTGTCCTCATATTTTCTTTTTATTAAAAATATTTTATAAAAAAAATTATTATCATCACAAAGTTGATAAAAATTTCAGAAAAAACACATACATAAAATCAGATATGAAAATAAAAAACGGAACTCAAATTTGAAAGCTACAAGTCAAAAAACCCAAAAATAACAAAAACTAAAAAATTAATTTGAAATTCAAAAACTATATGTTAAAAAGCCATAGAATGATAAAAATAAAAAAAATCGATTTAAAATTTGAAAACTACACTTCGAAAAGCCCTAGAATGAAAAAAATAAAAAAATCGATCTAAAATTTGAAAACTACATATTAAAATACCCTAAAATGACAAACACCAAAAAACCAATTTAAAATTTAAAAACTATACATCAAAAAACAAAAGAATGATAAATACCAACAAAGGATCTAAAATTTAAAAACTACATGTAGGAAAACCCTAAAAATGATAGGAATTGAAAAACAAACTTAAAATTCAAAAACTACATGTGGAAATACTCTAGAATAACAAAAACTGAAAAATTAACCTAAATTTCGAAAACTACGCATCAAAAAAATGATAAAAATAAAAAAAGGACCTGAAATTCAAAACATATATGTCAAAATACCCTAGAATTATAAATATCAAAAAACAAACTTAAAAATTGAAAATTACATGTGGAAAAACTCTAAAATGACAATAATAAAAAAAAAACTTGAAATTTGAAAACTATACATCAAAATATCTTAGAATTACAAAAATCATCTAAAATTTGAAAACTACACATAAGAAAACTTAAGAATGACAAAAATAATAAAACCGATTTGAAATTTGAAAATAAACAATAAAAAATGAACCTGAAATTTGAAAACTAAATATTAAAATACTCTAAAATGAAAAAAACAGAAAAACAAACATCAAAATTGGAAAATACACGTAAAAATTACCTCAAAGTGACAAAAACCAACTAATGAATCACAAAAATAAAAAACCAGACATAAAATTAGAAAACTATACGTTTAAAAATCCTAGGATGAATAAAATTGAAAAATGGACATGAAAAATATTAATTTGTCCCCTTACCTATTTTATGCTCCTCTACAGGTCTTAATGTTTTAAAAACTATCAATTCTCCCCTCCTAAATTCCCCTAGGGTTATTGCCCAAAATATAATTCCCCCCTTCCCACGTGGTGTCGACCTAACCTGGGGGAGATTTTATCCATCTCAAGGAATCCCGAGGTCTATTGCCGACCAAAAAATTTGATTCTCTGACAAAAAAATCAATTTTTCAACAAAAAAATTATCATTTCAACCTCCTATTTCGACAACAATAGAATCTAAATTTACTGTAACACAATATCTCTTAACAAATTCAATTAAAACAAACAAGAATTAACACATTTGTGTACATTGTTAAAAAACAAAACTTTAAAACTAATACACTTAGAATCTTCAACAAATTGATAAAATTTAAACAATAAAATGATTCAAACAAGACAACTAATTATGTATTAACCTTTTTTACCATTTTTGTCTTCAGAAAACTCGCAAAATGCTAAAAAAATCTGAAAAAGTCAAGCAGACATTGAACCGTAGGAGCCTTGGGTTTTTCTCTGAATTCAAATAGTGAATTCAAAGGAAATTTGTGTGGGGTATACAAATTTTTTTGTTTATATATAAGGACATTTTAGTCATTTTAGATAAATGAGATATTTTTGTTTAATGCTTAAATTTTTTCTTTATATATAAGGGCATTTTCCTTCCTTTTAACATTTTTTAAATTTTTTAATAGTGGTATTATTATTTTATTTTAACAATATTATCTATATATTTAATCGATAGAAAAGTGTTTCTAATTCATATCTGATAGATAAAATGTAAATTACTCTAATTAGTAAAAGTAAGGCAGTTCTTTTTCTCAAACAATAAAAATAATGTAATATATTTAATATAATACACTACATAAGCTTTTTCTTATATCATCACTAATAATATTAATTTTTTATTGTAAATATAATACGATTTTCTTATTAAAAATTTTTAATATTAAAACAAAATTAATATTCATTAATAGCTCTTAACAATGAGATGATTGTTTTTAGCATAATCATTAATAGCTCTTTAAATATTTAAAAATTTCATCTTTTCAGTCAGTTTTTATTGTAAGGACATTATTTTTAAGTGAATCATGATGTGTTGAGGTGCTTTTTTCATCAAAATCAAATCTTTTGGAGATGATAGTTTTGAAAACGGGTACAAAGGGGAAAAAGATTACCTGTTTTTTTTCCTATCTCGTGAGAGGTTTTTGTCTTTCTCTCCTTTAATTGTGGTTTTCTGATCAACGCATCCTGTCCATCCATCACATCCTGTCGCATCGAACAAAATGATGCCAGGTAGAGAAGTGGACCCTCTTACCTAAATTTGTCTAAGCAAAGCCCGTTCGTATTCTCTCCTCACAAGTAAACCAATCCGTCTTATCGAGCAAATAAATAATCAATTAATGATACACCACGTCATCCTGCTGGAGCAAGGCCTGGGCGCTTCCTGCAGCAGCACCTGATCAGCGTAAATTATGGACCACTCGTGCACCTTTTTGGTTTCAAAACAAAATATTATTTTTTATAATAAAACTATACACCTACCAATTTAATATGTTAAATAAATAAATAATATATTTATGTGAATATATTTTATTTTAATAATAAAATAAAAATTTATTAATGTAAGAGAATATTATACTGTTTTTAAAATTTTAAAATAATTTTGTTATTTAAATAAATATTCTCAGATTGAGAAAACTTCTTTTTAATAAAAATATTGCAATAAGATTTTTTAAAAAAAAAAAAAGTGTTTCCATAGGAATGTATATTTATCCAATAATCAGAAAAAGAAAGTAAAATGATGTATGGATGATTGTGTTTGCATGGATGGAACGTTATCAGATTTGAATTTTCTGAAGCAAAATCAGACTAAAAAGGCCACAGGTAGACTGAGATTCTCCAGTTGAGTCTGTGTTGATTTTCAACTTCATTTTACGTGCATTTCGTTTATGTTGTTTCTTTATTGTGATACGGATAAGGATAAAAAGAGTGCGCATAAAAAATAAATTAAGTTATATGAATAATATTTTTTAAAACCCCATTCAATTTTATGGGTATGGATTGAAGAGTGGTTTATCTATTAATATTAATTTTTTTATTAATTTTTATTATTTTAATATATTTATTTTATAATTTTTAATATTTTTATCTTTAAATAAATAAATAAATATTTTATAAAAATAAAAATTTAATTTAAATTATAAAAATATTCTTTATAAATATGAAGAATTTTAATATTAAGCGCAAAATAACTATCATCATGTCACTAACCATTCCCAAATCATGTGCTTGTGTGAGCATGACATATTTATATTTAACACTCTCTCCATTGCTTCAGCCAACAAATACAATATTCCATAAATTTATCCGTAAAGAAAAGATTGACTGACAAAAGATATAATTTTAAGTACAAAAGAGTAAATATTTAAATTACATTAATAATATTTTAAGATTATATTTTTTATTTATTTAATATAATAATTATAAAGATAATTATTGAATTTAAATTTTTATCTATTTAGTGTGATTGATATATTTCAAATAAATGATGATCCGATTCAAATAAAATTTCCTTGTTATAAAAAGATATACTATGGATTCAACTTTATTTATTTCTAACCATGCATCACAACACCACAAAAGCAAGACATAGAAAGAGTAGAGCCCAGATATGCTTCTTAATCAAACTAGCAAGTGACAAACTATAGGAACAACCAATAATTTCTAGGGCTAGAAATTTTTGTCAAGGGTTTCAGTTAAAAAACATGTATCAAATAAACATATATATTTTCTACAAAAATAAATTTATTCATATGTACATAATGACATGGTAAAACTCAGTAAATTATCACAAATATATCACAATAATTCTCTTATATTCTTCATGATCTAACATCACTACATTAAGATTTCATTGTCAATACTTACAGTTATTTTTTTCTCAATATAAGTTTCTAAATAATCATTCAATAACTCATCCCCTGTAACACCCACAAATATCTCAAAGGCATTATAGTTATTTTCTATGTTTATGCATATGTATGATTGAGTTAATGTTAATTAGATGAAGCATGGTGAATTTTAAGTGAGGGACATCCATGCATGAGATAGGCACTCCCGTGTGTCGATCACCACATCAGTCGAAGTGGATAAGTGCCATGTCAAATAATTTTAAGTGATTAACAATTGTATGTGTAAGGCATATGCTCGTTCATAGCGTTACTGGCATATTAGTTTAAAAAGGAATGTTACCTGTAGTTTTGAGATGTTTTTTATCCTATTATCAATCTGCACATATTTTGTGTAAAAAGAGAATAGATGAAGACTTGTGACTGAGTTTGACCCTTTGGTAGATTTTAATGATCCCTTATTTGACAAGAGCAATGGTGGTGAATAAGAGGGAAAAAAAAGAAAGTTGCTCGACATCATACCTTCAAGCTTAGGAAATTAAGTAAGTAGGACTCTTCTCTCTTCCCTGATTATCTATGTATAGATGATGGATTATGGTTTTTACCCTCTACCAATAATGGATCATTGTTATGATTGGGAGATTATGTATGGATGCTTGGCTTTATTGATTATTATGCCATGATCATGTTTGATTATTGTTAAAATGATTTTGGTAATATATGAATCCCTTGATTGATTAATTTTAGAATTATGTGGGATGATTGTGACTGTGAGGGATTTTATTCATAAAAGATGGCATAACTTTACTTCTATGTTAGCATTATATAACTATGCTAATAATTATGTAAAAGTCCAATTCCTGTGCATCTTGATGATTTTGGTATAGAACTTCATGTTTAGGAATGTCATAGTTGCATTAAGTTCATTGCAATTATGGTTTGGATGAATTGAAATCATATAGAGACAATTGGGGTGCGATTTAGGTTTGTTTTTATATTTTTGGAAATCATACACGGTCGTGTGATATGGAGCACACACCCGTGTATGTATAACATAGTTTTAAGATCAATTTTCCAACTATTCAATGATTTGTTAGACATCATTGATCGTTTACTAGTTAACTACCGTGTAAGGGATGAAAGGATGAAAATACCCCTGAGAAGTAAGCTAGTCGAAATGAAACTAAGTTTTGAAGAGTTTAAGTGAAGGCACATGTTTGTCCCTAAAGGGACACATGCTCATGTGTGTTAAGAGAATACATAGGGAAAATATATAGTGAAAGAGGGCTTGTAATGACATGAAGAAGAGGGGTGCTCGTGTTTTAGAGGTAACACGCCTATCCCAATTGCTCCAAGATTACACACCCTTGAGGGGATAGTTGTGTTTTATGCACAAGGAAATGAATGCTTATGTATCCTAACAAAGGATGCCCGTGTGTAAGGGTAAAGTTAAGAAAGATAAAAGGGAACTAAGCTAGATATTTATTGGTTATCTCAAGAGACAGTTTAGATATTTCAAGTACGTAGTAACTCTATGTGCCCAAAAGATAAGTTAATGTTAGGACACAAGTTAAGATTCGGGTGAAAGCTAAGACGAGCCCAAGGTGACTTGAGGCTCGAGATGCATACATATTAGACATCTTATAGTTGTTATGTGGAGGTACTATGAGTACATACTCCTTACATTGCCTATAGTAGGGTATGTTTATGGTAGGACATTGTACCTATAGTAAGATACTTGCTCGTAGTATAGCCTAGTTATGATTATGTTTGACAATCCAATAGTGCACAACAAGTGCTCACATGACCAAGGTGTCAAATTCTTATATTCAACTTAGTTCGATTGGCCTAGTATATAACTATATGGCATAACTTCTAGATAATGGTGTTCTCACTAAGAGATGATGTTGTCACACTATTTAAGGTTTTGAGAAGTGGTTTCTTAGTGTCTAAGTTGGGCATAATCGACCCGAGAGATATGTTATATGGTCTAGAAATTCCCAAGTTCAGGCATAAGTTTTAGACATGAGATATAAGACCTATAATCATCCTAATGAGAGTTTAGAGATAAGACTTTAGATGTTTAAGTTACAATGGGTTGAGCCAAGGGTATTTTGAGAATTATATAAAAATTAGTAGCATATAAAAGAAGGAAAAAGTATATAAAATTATTTAATACAACAAATTATTTAATTTTATAATGAATTTGAGTTTATTTCATGTTAAAAGAAGGAAGAGTATATAAATTTTATCTTGGGTGTATTATATATTTGATGTTGAAGAAAAAGATGATGACGAATAGAAAAAAAGGATGACTCATAGGTATTTATTGACATACTCAACCATCTACAAGAATTTATTCAAAATAGATATTAATATAAAAATCTAAAATCTATACTTATTTTTATATAGAATTATCTATAGATAGACCTGGCCACGGGCCGGTTTGGCCCATGAACCGGATCGAAACCAACCTGGATAAAATCGGAACCGAAACCAGATTAAACTATAACCAAAACTGGATTTTGACAGTTCGGTTCCGGTTTATATAATTTGAAACCGTGAACCACCGGTTCACATCCGGTTTATGAACTGACGGTTTAGGGTTTTTGAACCGGTAATTTTATTTTATTTTATTACATTTTTTTTATTTTTTAAAATTAAAAAAAAAAGGAACCAACGGTTCCCTGCATGCAAGGAACCGTTGGTTCCCTACAAATATGCAGGGGTTAGTCCCCTGCAAAAGATTTAAATTTTTTGTAAATTTCGTTTCACCCCCTTTTTTTTTTAATTTTTTATAAAAATTTTTCCTATATATATCCATTTAATCTCTCAACTCTTCCACATTAAATCCTTCAAACTCTCTCATTTACTCTCATTCTCATTCTTTCAATTTTTAATACTCTCTCAATTTTTCAATTAAATTCTCTCAAATTTATTTAAATTCTTTCTTTATTTTTTATTAATTTCAATTTCAATTTTTATTATACAATTCATAATTAATTATAGAATTTATTTCTATAATTAATTTTATTTATTTTATTTATTATCTTTCATAATTAATCATATAATTTATTTTTTATTATGCAAAGGTAAAAGAATTACGTAGACTTTAATTATTCTAAACCTCAAGAAGATACGTAGAAAGCTTAATTGAAAAATTAAATCCAAGTCTTTCTTTTAATTTTCAATTATTGTAATTAATAATTTAAAAATTAAATCAAGATCATGTATTAGAATTGACGGTTCAATGTCGATTTCGAATCAGGGTCATGAATCAGAATCGTCGGTTCTAAACCAAGGTCATGAACCAGAACCGTCGGTTTCGAACAGTGAACGAACCGTCTTATTATGATTTCGGTTCAGGGTCCTTAATTTTTCAACCGTGAATCGACGGTTTAGAATCGAAATCGTCGATTCATGAACCATGGCCAAGACTATCTATAGATAACTTGTTGGTGGGAACAATTATATCAAAAATAAATTTTGTGAAATACAGTAACCAGTAAATTTGCGTACTTGGATTCGTATTCCGATGAAGCCCTTTCGAATACAATGTGAGACGTTGACATTAGTCATTTCCATGACCCAATTTGCTTCACATATTGCATTTCTATAGGAGACTCAATCTCTTTGTCTAATGGTTTTTGTTTTTGTGTATTTGGTGAAGAGGAAGAGTGACAACTACTTATATTAAAAGCAAATAACGTGATTTTATTGGGGAGGTAGTTTAGACTTAAATAAGAGTCCAACTACCAATAACTACCTTTAGTAGTTAAAGCAACCAAGGTTAAGTTGACCCATCATGGGTGACCCAGACCTAATATCTCTCACTCACACATGACGAAAGACCTGAACCAAATACTTAGCTATAGAAATCTCATTTAGCAGTATGTTTCATACTTACAAATGTGTCATGTGACCTTGCGAGCAACTCATGTGACCTTGCGAGCAACTTACACTTGGGAGCTAAATGTTATGCATCTGTTAGGAATAACATAGTCGCTTCAATCCAAATAAAGCGTTAGACTCACAGTATCCCAGACTTGCTCAATAACACTAGTTCCCTTTAATCCGTCATTTATCATTTTGTTATTTTTGTATATATCCATGATTAAGTCAATTCTCCCATATGAGTGACATGATTGGTCAGCCAATGGACACATGTAATATATAAATCTTCCTCTTTTACTCAAATTCTCAATTTAAACTTAGCTATTTTTTTAGTCATGTTCCATAGACCGAATCATATGTAGCCATAAGTTCCAAACTAAAATAGCAACACTAATAGTAAATATTGAATAACAACAAAGAGTCAAAGGGTACTAACATGAGATAATCCTCATAAAGTCTCACACAATGAGGAAGCAGATATTCATCCTTTTACTACTTTAACTAATTGTCTTATTTATGCACACATGGTATGAATCATGTACTACAGTGTGTATTTTCTCAAATGTCATTCACAACACTGTACAAATCTTAGTTCAGTTGCTATACCCAGCGTTTAACCTGAGTTCTTAATCATCTTCACACTTGCAAGTGTTTTATCCATATTAAGAACTCACATATGACATTCACAAGTTATTTAGGCTTGGGGAATCCAAATTAGTCATTTTTAAAGGTGTTTTTCCATGACCTCATCTTGATTAATTATTAAGGCGACATTTTATCTTCAATAAATCTTTTCTTGAGAAATTTGTGTCCCACTGGCATGCTCTCTCAACATCACATTTCTCAAGAATAATGTCTCATCTGTACTCGTTCTCTCAATACCAAATGTGATTACTCGTGTGAGTGAGCCAATCTCTAGCTTATCTGACATTATAATCTTGTTGAGCTAAAAATGATGTGTATGCATTGAAAACCCAAGAATTTCAAGACACAAGTTCAAACATAGGCGAAACTTGAATTTATGGTTTTCGGTGTTGCATCACTAGTACAATATATAAGCTCAACGCTTATCAATCAAAGTCTACATAATCCAAGAGATTTAACATGTGCAAAATATACTTTTCTTGGAATAATCTCAGTCAAAGGATCGATGACCATGCAATGCTTAAAATTATATTGCATGCTCATTTCCTTCTTGGAAATTGAGTCTTTTACTATATTGTGTTTAGTATTGATATGTTTGATTATCCTATAAAAATTCATGATCTTTTATCTCAACAGACAACTATTGCTCTGACAATATATTTTTGTTTACTCATATTCATGAAAAATCTTCTTAACCAAACAATTTTTTGCATAATCATTGAACATGTTATATACTCAGCTTTCGTTGTGGATAAGGCTATGCATCTCTATTTCTTATCGCTCCAAGATATGGACCATTTTGGAGTAAGAAAACATAGTCTTAATTTAATTTGTGTTGGTTTAAACACTTCCCAAATTAGCATCTCAATAGCCAATCAAACGCAAATTTGATCCTTAATCATATAAACAATAATTCATAGAGTCTTTAAAATATCAATTTCTATAGATAACCTTTCAGTACTATTTTCAACATTGACTTATATCGACTAATCAACATAACAATAAAAATAAATGTCTTGGCACATATATAATATATTTGATGACATCTGAATAGGTAACTATTGATATTTCTCTGCTTCTATCTTAAGTTTTAAGACATATCTCTCAGCTCAATCATTCGTCATTTGATACAGGATTATCAATAGCTTTATAGCTTACCATTTTGGATTAGTTCCTAATATGTAATCTATTTTCCCATATCTTGTAGATCAAAAGTATGGACAACCATCCTTTGATGATCAGCATTTACTTCAAATCATTTCTAGTTATCTATACATCATCACACACATTGATAGAATTACAAATTTGTCATCAGACTTCGTCACATATACATGGTAGTTTTCGTAAATCATTTTAAAGTCATAAGGTATTAACTCTTATGAAATTTCAAGTACTAGTATCTGGATGACAGTTTTAGGTCATTTAGCATCCTTGAAACTTGTATATTATGCGTCTTAAACCTATAACAATGAGATCTATATTTTGTTTTACACAGATTTCTTTGTTAAGTTCTCTACTAAAGAAAAGTTGTCTTGACATTCATCTAGTGTAATTCTAAATTCAAATATGTTACTATAGCTAGAATTAAACATATTGAAGTAAATCTTGTAAATGATGAAAATATCCTTCTACACAATCTATAACTTCCCATTGGGTATAACTTTTCATTACAAAGTGAAATTATATCTATTTATTAAGTCATCCGCCTTACGATTTATTTAGGGAATCCACTTGTTCCTAATAGGTTTTCAACCCGATGGTGAGTTAACTAAAACCTAGAATTGGTTCGTTTTTTATATATTTCATTTTTTCTTCCAATACATCATACCATTTTTCCTTATCTAGGGATGAAACAATTTCTTTTACAATTTTAGGTTCTTCATCATCTTAGGAGTGGTTATGAAAACCTCGTTTTCATTTTAAAACATCATTAGAGTACTTTTGAACATCCATTCCTATGCAATTGAAGATTAACACTCCTACTATCTAAAATATATTAAAGTTTAATCTCAATGCTCCCACTAAGTTGAGATGAATGAAGCAAGCAATTAAGGATCATTACTCCCACTATCCGAATAGGTTAGAGCTCAATTACATTTGCTTCCACTATTTGAAATAAACATAGGTATTACTTTTTAAGACTCAACTAATGGTTACTAAGATGTACTTATCCTTATTCTTCTCTCATCTCATTCAGATGAAACCTTTTATCAACATCATCTATATTAAGAATAATATCCTCTATGAATGTAGCATCTCATAATACAATTTCGATTAATCTTCTAACAAAATCCTCCCTAATGAACACATACCTTTTGAAGTGCTTAGCGTATTTGGTAAAGATATATTTATTTCTTCTCAGTCCTAGTTTTTCATACTTATAAGAAAAACTATGGAAAAATAGTGCTAACCACTAAGGTTGCAATCAATTGACTCAAGTTTTCTATGTGATCATAGCTTATAGAGAGTGGAAGCAACTGATTTGGTAGGCACTTGGTCAAGTACATAAGCAACAGTCAACGTTATATCATCACTAAGGGATGTTGATGTTCTTGCTTACATTATTATTGACTTAACTATTTCTAATAGCGTTCAATTACTCTCTTTTGCTACACAGTTAGTTGCAAAGTTTTTGGAATCATTAAATGTCATACTATTCTTTTTCATTACTCAGTTCCTTGAACTTTTTAGACAAATATTTAACACTTCAGTCAGTTTTTTAAACTCTTATTGATTTTATTTAATAGAATCTCAACCTCAATTATATATGCATTGTCTAAAACAGTCTACTACTTTTGACTCATGAGAGATCAAGTAGACAAGTCCAAATCGAGTATTGTCATTAACACAAGTAATGAAATATGAGATACCTTCTTAAGCTTTACATCCATAGGATTACATATACTTAAGTATATAAATTGCAAAGGAAGTCAAACTCTTACAGCTTTGTTTAATGGTTTTCTAGAAATTTTTCCAACTAGACAATGCTCACATGTGGGCAATTTTATTCATGTGAAAATTCTTAATAAACTTTCATAGGCCAATTTATTCACCCATCTTGGCCATTATGTAATAATCTAGCATGTCATAAATTTGCATTCATATCCATACATATACGATAAGTAAATAATGAAAAAAACTTAACATTATCAGAATATAAGGTGACAAACATCATATAACCATTTAATCAACAAACCAAATCTATAGAAATCAATTCTATAACATTTTGATAAAGCAATAAAAGAAATTTAAATTATGTCTTAGTTTAAGAAGAACAAGTACTTTGACCAAGATTCTTTGAATATTTGGAGCATACTGGATTTCATATAAGTATAAGATTCTACCACCTCACAAAACTCATTTGCTCGTGTCCATTCCTCTTACTATAACCCTTGTATTGGTGTCTGCATACATCTAATTCATTTTATTCAAAATTTAACAAAAATCTACTTAAGATCTTTTATCAGGAGCTATTTGGTCGACGACTTCTGAGTTTATAATCCATGTAGGATAATACTCAGTTAATATCATAGTACTAGAAAATAAAGTTTTATCACTTTATGTTGAACAAGACTATCATTTCCAACTTCGTTCAATCATAGGTGATATGACCCTCGTTGCTTTTATTGTAACTATTCATCTTAATACTATCTCTTCTTCTAGTACTTTTGCCACTCTTCTAGTTTCAATTCCCTGTTCTTATTCTTTGAGCATTATATGACCTTTTTCCCCTAATTAGACTTAGGCCACTCACTTTTGAAACTTGACTCTGTAACATATGCATGAGTATCAAGTCCAACTGCCTTAAGAGCATTTTTCCTCTAATTTTATATGGCAAGAACGACTAACAAAAGTCCTTCAATTCTCATCGTGGGTCATATGTATCTTTATACGTTCCTACTATTGGGAAAAGATTGTTTTACTAAATGAACCTATTGTTCATTTGTTAGGTTGTGTTTAGCTGACTTTAGTTCTATAATCATATTTGATATTTAATCAAATTTAATGATCAACTGCCTTTATTTGGGGACTGTAATTTCTTTAAACTTTTCAATCAAAACTATACTTATGACATATACAGTTGAACATTACTTGTACTTGTATACCATAGCGTTATTTATGGAATGTATCAAGATATCATATGAAATGAATCTTGCTTCTTACATGCGTGATATACGTCCACATCACATTTGTGCAAGGCACCATTTGGGTTTCTATCCTTCAATTAGCCACGACTCTATTTTAACCTGATTTATGACCTCCAAAGTCTTTTGCTCATCTAGGATATTATATATTTTAAATGCAACATATTGGAATTATCCCTATTCAGTATCATTCTTATTCAAATCGACCATCATGTATTAGGATGTTACGGTTAGCTAAATCACAGAGACATATATTAAACACAACTTAATTAATACAATCAAATACACATCAATTATCGCAATAATGCATTAAAATTTGAAATATCTCACATAAGGCACAAAATCGAAAGTTTACTATGTTTCTAATCATCTTTCATGACACAAATGTTTGACATTTTAAAATTCAATCTAATTGTGCCAATATAAATTTTAGATGAGAATTTCATTAAATTCTACCAATCTCAAAATTCTCACATTTAACAAATACATGATATAACTAATGCATCACTTATTATAACTAAGACCATTTCATCAACCTATCATTTTAGAATCACTTTATCCATGATAAAGTCTCTATGAAATTTACGCTAGGTCAAATACCTTATATTTCGTTAATTTGGGAATAACATCAAAATGATGCATGTTCTCTTATACATTACTAAGCGTCGCTCTTTAGCAAGTTGTAATAAACCTACTTAGTCCCAAAAGTTTCAAATTCTTGTCCCAAACAAGATCATTGATTATAGGGCATATATTCATGCATGGATATTGTTAGACTATGTTTTATCTCTTTTCCAATTAAGAGAATTCAACAGATTATAAATAGTCTCAACATGCAATGTAATGGTCCTTGGTCAACAAACTTGCTTGAATTAGAAACATGTAATTCGAAACACCAATATATTTTCTCGAAGGTCGGAATGAGGTATTACATGTCTTTACGCATCGTAAAACTTATGGAACACATCTCACGTACAGATCCGAGCATCATACAACTACCAAGATCTAGAAAATGGTATCCTATGCCAAAACACTCTGGAAAGAGGTGATCACACATTGTGACATGCCAAAACATGGTTTTACGTGCATTCACATGCTGAGTCAATGCCATACGTACTTTTATGGGTTGTAACAGAGTTACACGGGCCTTCATGCACAAGGAATAAGCCAAACGCACTACCACACACCATGGAAAGACTGTCACACAGTTACATGCATGGCCACACACCGAAAGCAGGTTATCACGTGCCTTCATGAGTGCACACACGCCAATTAATAGTGATGGTCAACCTTTAACCATTGATCAATCAATTGACCTAGGTGAGGGTCGGGCTAACCTAGTTGACTCTTTGACCGATAGGTTTTGACCAACCTATTGACCAATAGGTCGAGCAATTGGGTTTTCCTAACCCGATCATGACTCGAAATTGCACGATGAACCCTAATTTTCTATCCTTTTAATTAGCTGACTTTCAACAATTTTTCTATGATGTCACCATAAGGCTTTTATAGCTTAGCCGATAGAGAGTCTTATCGTTCTAACTTTTGACGCCAATGTCATCAGAATTCATCGAAACAGTAAGGAAGAACAAACATGCCTAATTGTTTTGATTTGGCTCGATTTTTATCAATTCCAGTGTTAACTTGACTCAATTTTGAATTCAAAACATGCAATATAATTTCTAACAACAATTTAACATGTTTCCCATCGCCAAATTCATGCAATTTTGGTTGAATTGAATTCATGCCCAAAATTCGAATTTAAACATAATTCAATCTTAAAATAATCATTCAGATTCTAATTTCCTATAGAATACGCAATACAATTTACAGAAAATATGACAGATACGTAACCTATGCTCTGATACTAATGTTGGGAACAATCATGTCAAAAATAAATTCTGTGAAATATAATAACCAATAAATTTGCATACCCGGATTCATTTTCCAATACTATAGGAGACTCAATCTCTCTATGCAATGGTTTTTGTTTCTTTGTATTTGGTGAAAAGGAAGAGTGAAAAGTACTTCTGTTAAAAGCAAATAGTGTGATTTTATTGGGAAGACAATTTGGACTTAAAATAAGAGTCCAATTGTCAATAACTACCCTTGGCAATTAAAGCAACCTGGGTCATGTCGACAAGTCATGGCTGGACCTATACCTAATACTTGTCTATTTTAAAAAATTTACATGAGTGGTTTATCTGTTTTGTCAGATCTAGCAATCTTACATGAAGAGAAACCAAATAATAAATACATTACAGGTAAACAGACAAATGGGTGACATAAGAAGAGTGAAGAAATTGATGTGGGTAATCTCATCATCATTATATCACTAAGCATGACATATTTATATTTAACATTCTCTTCGTTGCTTCAGCCAACAAATACAATATTCCATAAATTTGTCCATAAAGAAAAGGTTGAATGACAAAAGATATAATTTTAAGTATAAAAGAGTAAATATATAAATTATCTTTAACAATATTTTAAAATTAAAATTTTTATTTATCTAATACAATAATTACAAAGATGATTATTGAACCTAGGATTTTATCTATTTAGTATGGTTGATATATTCCAAATAAATGATGATCTGATTTAAATAAAATTTCCTTGTTACAAAAAGATATACCATGGATTCAACTTTATTTATATCTAACCATGCATCATAACACCACAAACACAAGACATAGAAAAAGTAGAGTTGAGATATGCATTGTGGGATGGCTAAATTTAAATTACAAAAATAGAAACAAAATAAATTTTAAAAAGAATTTGAAAAAATACATAAACCATAAACTTTTTCTTATTTCTTATTTTGATACAAAAAGAAAGTTTATTTTTTGATAGTTCAATGTAACATCATACTAGTTTTACTTATAGAAAAAGATGATTATAATATAATTTTAAGTTACTAATAATTTAATAAATAAAATATATAATTATATTTTAAAATCAAAGGTCACATATCTAAAATTGTATTTTCTTTATGTTTTTAATCCAAAAAATATATTATTCTCTTTTTCTTAGATATAACAAAACAAGCTGATAGGTGAGTGAAAAAAAAAGAATATAAATTGAATTTTCAGATTTTTCTAAAAGAACTTAAAATAAACATATCATGGAGTAAGTCTCACAAAGTAAAATGATTAAGATTAGTATTATATGATAAAACGGTTTCTCAATCAGACTAGCAAGTGACAAACTATAGGAATAACCAATGATTTCTAGGTCTAGCAATTTATGTCAAGGGTTTTAGTTAAAAAACATATATCAAATAAACATATTTATTTTCTACAAAAATAAATATATTCATATGTACATAATGACATGGTAAAGCTCAATAAACTATCACAAATATATCACAACAATTCTCTTATATTCTTCAAGTTCTAACATCACTACATTAAGATTTCAATGTCAATACTTACAATTATTTCTCTCTCAATATAAGTTACTAAATAACTATTCAATAACTTATCCACTGTAACACCCATAGGTATATCTTAAGGGCATTATAGTTATTTTCTATGTTTATACGTATGTATGATTGAGTTAATGTTAATTAGATAAAGCATGGTGAATTTTAAGTGAGATAGTTAAACCTTTCTAAGTTTGTGTTTCACATGGATACCAAGGCTGCACCTCTTTTGTAAGTTGGATACTGATTTCAGTAGCTACACAAAGATTTGGATGAGCTATCAAATGCTTGTATCGATCTTAAAACACCCTATGGATGTTTTCTAACGTGTTCATGTAAATTATTTCTTGTCACGTAACCTTAATTGGGATTTTTTGTTTCTCTGATGTTTGTAATTAATTTAAATTTTGTAATATGTATATTATATTACCCTATTGATATTCGATAGCTCGAAAAACAAACAATTAAGAACTCCAAGGTAAAAGGTTCATAACTGGGAAGGTAAAGTTAAGCAAAATTGTCAAGTTTAAAGGCAACCAACATCTCAAAGACTTCATCACATACATTGAGGTGTTTTAGTACCTTAAAGTCTAGATAAAGGCTTGGCTTGCTAAAATGTTCCCTAAGTTTGAAGTAGTAGTATTTTTGAATCACTTTGTTAAAAGAAATTGCTATAACAACTAATGGAATTGAAAATCAAGGATGGTCAAGATTAGGTTAAGAGTTTGGACTATGGACCTAATTTATTCTCTCTTTGGGTTTGTTTGAGTGTTAGAGGAGAAGGGGAGTTTTTGGGCAATGGATTTCTTACCCATCTTTACTGGTAAGGGTGAAGTTAGTGAAGGCAGGAGGCATGAATGAAAAGAAAAGGTAAAATAGGTTTATATATTACTCGTATTATGATAGAAAATGAAACCCTAATTGTGGCTTAAACGCTAAGTGTTGGGTTTTTTAGGTTGTTGAATATTAGTGGGATAGTTGAATATATAACAAAAATCATAGAATATCCTAAAAAGTCTAATTAAGGACCACATTTTAGGATAATAATTTCATGAACATGGAAAATACAACCATAGGGTGTTTAAAAACCAATACCTGTGTTAGACAACTCTTCCAAAACTTCATGTAGCTGTTAAAACACTTATCTAACCCATAATGAGGCAATGCCTAGATATCCACTTGCAGCACATACTTGGAGAGACTAAAACTGCTCACTAAAGGCTACTAGGACTATAAATAGACCATATGTGTATAAGGAATCATGCTTGATGGTTATGGTTTGTAAAAGATGCTTTTGAATTCTAAAATCATGTTTTCATAAATAGTGAACAATTGTTCATTAATCGCATAATAATCATTCATCTTTGTATGATTTTTTAGTGCGCCAATAACCTGTAGTGCAATGGAATTAAAAATTAAACATCAAATAATCCTGAAAA
The DNA here is from genome assembly GCF_011075055.1 of Mangifera indica. Classification (NCBI taxonomy): domain Eukaryota; kingdom Viridiplantae; phylum Streptophyta; class Magnoliopsida; order Sapindales; family Anacardiaceae; genus Mangifera; species Mangifera indica. Next base: position 6,406,011 of record NC_058154.1, read on the forward strand.
ACTCTAACCTAGATACCCAATTTAACCATACAAAATCACGAAACATGCAAAACATGCATAAGGTGTTTTAGAATTTATATATACGTTGATGCCTCTTTCAAACATCACGTAGCTTGAGACAATATGTTATTAACACTCATGTGGTGTGTCTTACTATCCACGTAGAGCACAAACATGGAAGAAAGGAAATCCAAGCAAAAAGGCTAGGGTTTTATATGTGTTACGTGTATTTATAATTGCGAACCCACGTTTTTAATTTATATGTGCAAGTGTCCAATCACGACTAGAATTTCACCCAAGCACAACAATCCTCAACATATATATGCACGGTTGGCATGTAAACATCTATAACTAACATTTTACAATATCATTTACATGACTAATGTCACCTGTGTATGTTAGCCAACATGGCCAAAAGCTTGCATGATGGACACCATATGTGTGTTTCAACCAATATTCTTTTTACTAATGGTGTTAATCGACATCATGCACTTTCATGGTCGACATTATCCTATTAAGTGCACAGTTGGAACATTCAGTTGCAAGGTTGTGCACTTAGTCAAAATATGGTCAACTGAATCCTTTCAACCTTAATAGGTAAACCTAGTCTATTCGTAATCTCTCTCTCAACCCTAAACACTAGGATTATTAACAAACAATCTATATCTTTAGGTTTGATTCAACTCATTTATGTGTGTGACTCATAAGCTCTTTATTGAGTCGATAGTATCTATACTTGGGTTGTATCTAAACATAGATCAAGATTGACCTCTAGCAAAACATCATGGCCACCTGAATAATAAAGTGTCAGTAAATATGTCTTAAACTTTCACAACATCACAGTTATATGCAATTAAATCTTTTTGTCAACTAATATTTCTTGAGACAGAGACATAGAAGTATGTCTATCTTAGTGGTTCCTTGGTATAAATCGATACACATCAATGACCAACATGGATTAGGCTACAACTTTATCCCACTATGGCTACAGATTCAAGTACTCATAAATGTCATTCAGTATTCACATGTGAGATACTTCTCTTGTGCTCAAGAGTGATGAAACCTTTATTGATCAATCATATCTTTCATTTATCTCACGATATGGTTGATTATTACCTTTATAGTTACTTCAATTACGATAGCACATTGGATAGCATCAAACCATACCAATCCTTACATAAGATGATTTAGCAACCTTAAGTCAAAGGATTACAAGCACCTATGGTGTTTAGAAGATTCTTTTTATAAACATAGGAGCAACCATCCATATGGATATTTTCTGATCAGTCAATTCGGTGAACACGTCTAAAATATAAACTCGTGTGTTATACCAAGCTATTTACAACAACTTCAACACATGGGAATTATCGCCACTTTAAGTGGGGTCACTCAATAATATGATAATTTTATCATCATTATGTGTGCCCTTATCCATTGCAATGTCGAGATTATAAATATTTTTTAAATAGCCACTTAATATGTACATAAGGTTCCCACGATGAGTTATCTAATCCTCTTATCATAATTTTACTATTCTAAGGGCATGTTGTTCGTACTATCATATAATTAAACACATATTAATAGAATAACACTAAACCCTTTTATTAATGATTAATATAAAATTGCATCAACAAATGTCAAATTTGATTGGCTCTACAGTAACTACCTTAACAATCTCTCACTTGCATTATAACCAATCGATCATATATCTATTATCGATTTGGCTACATGTCTATCATGCTTCTACTACAACAAAGGTTTTGTCAATTAGTAAACCAAATTGACATTCGTATCAATCCTTGTTATCTATATGTCACCCCATTAAACAATCTCTTGGATTAGGTAATATCATTTGAATATGTGTTTAGACCTCTAATGAGACTGCGACTTATTTGTCTGAGTAATCATTTCATTGTTATCGCAATAGAGCTCAATCAACTTGGCAATACTCAAAACCACTCTAAGTTCAGTCACGAACTTTTTTATCTATATAACCTTTTTTATTGCTTCTGAAAGGGCAATATATTTGAACTCGATTGTAAAATTAGCCACTGTATTTTACTTAAAGCTTTACTAACTAGTTGCACCACTATTTAAATAAAACATAAACTCTGATTGGGATTTATAATCATCTTAATTTGTTTGGAAACTGACATCACTATAACTTTTAACAATGAGTTTAGATTCTCTTTTACAAACTAAGAATGCATTCTTAGTCCTTTTCAAGTACTTCAGGATGTTCTTGATAGCTATCTAGTGTTTTCCACTAGATCAGATTGTATCTACTACAAACTCTCCAGGTGTATGAGACATCAAGCCTTATACATAACATGTTGTCATGATTAATCTTATAGTCGAGACATATGAGATCCTACTCATCTCCTCTTTTTTAGATTGTGTTACTTGGACATATATCTTTTGGAAGATATATATAATAAAACATGGGTAGAAATCTTTTCTTAAATTCTTTCATATAGAATCTAGTCAATAGCTTGTCTATATACGTGTTTTGGGTTAGGTCTAGGAGTCTACACTCTCTATCATAGTAAATTTTAACCCTAAAAATGTAGGTTGTTTTTTCTAAGTCTTTTATGGAAAAACACTTCTGATAACAAAGCTTTTACTGATTGCAAGTTCGATATGTCACTTCCAATAATCAAGTATGATCAATATACAATACCAAAAATGCAATCATGCTCCCACTGACCTTTTCATATACATATGGTCTATCTTCATTTTTTATGAATCTGAACTCTAAAATAATTTCATCAAATGAATATTCTAGTTCTTTGAAGCCTACTTAAGTCCATAAATGGACTTTTACAGCTTGTATATTTTATCTACCTATCCAACAAAAATGAAACCATCAAATTACGCCATAGAGACATCTTTTGTAAGGTTATCATTCAAAAAAGTAGTCCTGAAATCCATCTAAAAGATTTTATAGTCATAGTACATAGTTATAACAAGCATAATCCTAATAGATTTAAGCATAGCAACTAACAAAAAGGTTTCATCATAGTTAACCTCATACTTCTTAATAAAACCTTTGGCATCCAATTGTGTTTTATAGGTTTGCACATTACCTTGCATGTCCACATCTCATATGGAATTTTATCCACAAATTTAGATGAGACATGGTTTAGTGTATAAGTAGTCGTTTATAGGGCATGACCCTAGAAAGACATGGATAAAATAGTAAAACTCATCATAGACCTAGCCATTTTAATCAAGGTCATATTTCTCCACTTAGATACATAATTATACTGTGGCGTATCAGAAAGAGTAAGTTGAGATGTTATCCCAATTTTCTTCAGGTATTCTTTGAATTCAATACTCAAGTATTCACCTCTTTGATCATTTTAGAGTACTTTAATTTGTTTCCTACATTAATTTTCTATTTTGTTCTTGAATTCTTTGAATTTATCAAAATATTCAAATTTGTGTTTAATCAAAAACACATAACCATATCTACTAAAGCCATCAATAAATGTGATGAAGTAGACTTTCTCATATCTATTATGCACTGTCATGACCCTACACACATCGCTGTGTATAATCTCTAATAGTTTAGTCATTTTTTCGCTGTGTCTAATGAAAGATGATTTGGCCATCTTACCCAATAAACACGATTCAACTTCATCATATGAATGGAAGTCAAATGATTGCAAAACCTTTTCTTTAAGAAGTTTTGATATACATTTCATATTTATATGGCCTAACCTACAATACCATAGATACGTGGTATTTAGATCCTTCAATTTTAATCATTTACTATTTTATACATTGAGAATTTCATTATCCGGTTAGAGAATATTATTTAGGCCAAACGATTAGTTCTCACCCAAGGTTTGATGTTTTCTCAAGTTTCCACCCTTTAACTATGGAAACACCAAACACCCACCCATGACTGGTTAGATTTAACAAAACCCTAACGGTGGTAAGGGTAAAATCATTATTTTTGCTATATTATTAAAAATAAACTAAAATAGAATCTAATTTTGCCCTCCTAAACTTTAAAAACTAAAATTTTTCTCCAGCCTAAGTTTTAAAAAATGGCAGTTTCGCCCCAGGGTTTGGTTTTGAAATCTCCGATGACCGTTCTAGCTCCATTGTCGATTGCCTCTCCCTCCCGAAATAGTCTCTCCTTCTGACGAATGTTTTCCTCCCATTTGGAGGCTCGATCGACTTCGTCTTCGCCTTGGGAGATGAAGAACTTCATCGTGGAAGATGAAAAAGTGAAGACGAAGCCGTCATCTTCGTCTGAGAAGATGATCATCTTCCCAAAGGTCTTCTTCTGGGAAGACGATCGTCTTCCTAGACGAAGACGACGACTTCGTCTTCGTCTGGGGAAACGAAAAACTTCATCTTCCCCAACGAAGTTCTTCGTCTCCCAAAGCGTCTCTGACACCGATCGAGCCTCCAAATGGGAGGAAATCATTTATCGAAAGGAGAGGCTGCTTCGGGAGGGAAAGGTCACCGGTAATAGAGCCGAAATGGTCACCGGAGATTTCAAAACCAAACCCTAGGGTAAAACTATCATTTTTTAAAACTTAGGCTGAGGGAAAATTTTAGTTTTTAAAGTTTAGGAGGGCAAAAAGAGATAAAATTTTCAGGCGTTAGGGTTTTGTTAAATCTAACCTGCCATGGGTGGGTATTTGGTGTTTTCATAGTTAAAGGGGGGATATTTGAGAAAACATCAAACCTTAGGTGGGAAATAGTCGTTTGGCCTATTATTTAAGCTAATGGTTCTAATACCATCAGCAATCGAAAATAAATATTCTTATTTGTCCAAAATAGACACAAAAACTAAGTTTATAGAAATAAAAGGAATATAATAACAATTTTTTAATTCTAAAACTAGCCAGCAAGCAACCTATAATAATAAATTCCTATGACTAATATAGTAACGCATGCTCCATATCTAACACATAGGTCAATCTCTCTTTTAATGAGCAATCTATTATGTTGTGGTCCTTGCATATCAAAACAAATATAAGATTCGCATCATATGTCTACAATCTAAGATGAACAAGAAGAATAGTTTATCTCAATAACAAACATACCTAAAGAAGAGGATTTAGTTGTTTTCTTCTTCTTAATCTCTATAAAGGCCTTACAATGTCTCCTTCAACGACTTACCTGACCACAATAGAAGTAGACAACATTTCCATTCCTCACACCACCTATAAGCTAAGTAGCAGTATCAAGTCCCTTAGATCTCCTCATCCTAAACTAAAATCATAACTTAGGCAAATGTACTACTGAACTTAATGTAGTTATAAAATACTTATAACGATAGGCATGCAGGAGAGGTTAGCGTTGCATAAAGGGTTACTTTCTAACTGGCTTACTTATAAACTTGTTATACATACTAGAACTTAACACTTTTTTTGGTTCTAAAATCATGTTTTGATACCATAAATGTAACATCCCTCTCTAGGAACATACCTTTACACAAAGCATGGCCTAAAGAGATGTGCACTGCTTGATTTCTTAACTAAAGACAGTGGAATTTAAGAGCATATAATTAATTCACTTATAATTAAAAACATGCAAAAAGGTGTCAATTGGATAAATACTTTAAATGCAATAAAACCATTCATTATTACAAAATAAATGTCTAAAAGAGTCTAAAAGTAATTGAGAATCTTTGCGGTGTATAAATGGAAACAAAAACACATATATAAGATAATTTCTAAAAATGATGATTTTGCCTTTTGCCCTTATACAATAGCTTGACTAGACCGTTGGCTCTCTTATATGCCCTACTACTCGTTTCTACCTTTAAAACTATAAAAGGGAATGTCTAAGTTAAAACACTCAGTAAGTTGATGACATATCAGTGCCTTATACAAAGCATAAAATTGAAATCCTGATGTTCTATCATTAAATATCTTTGTGACTAAAATAAATGTTTTTTTACTCTCTACCTTACCTATCCATCTATTCTTAGCATCTTTGTGCCCTATATACATAAGCCATCTCACACAAACTGGTAAGGCCTAAGTTGATCCAGTATCTCTGATGTTCGAATGAAAACAAATGACACCTTGCGTGTCTTCTCAATATTGTACCTTGTGTACATGTCATATGACCTATTGGGCTAACTAAATGTGATACCTTACATAATGCATAAAGTTGATAAACTTGGCATTCCATTTATGAATCTCAGTATAGTTACCACTCAACACCCTCGTGCCCTAATATAGACCATCCACAAAGGTTATTAAAGCTTAAGTTGAGATTGGCATATCTGGTGCCTTAGTGAAAGCATAAGAGACCTTGTGTGTCATTATCTGTCATGCCTTGTGCACTTATCATACGACCTAATAGGCTAGCTATCTAGGATACCCTGGTCACATAAGGAATAATCTAGTAGCAATCTTTTCTCTTCTTACATAAGCTACTTGAAATTATTGTCTTAACCATCATGGGATGACCCTTATTGTAGGTACATATGTGATACATCTCATTGACCACGTGAGAAAAATATCTAAAGAGCCACAATCCTTACCATACACACCTGAATAAATTGAGTGGTTATGTGCCTTGACACTAAGTGCATGATGATCTCATAGGTATCCAGCCTTATTGCTTTTGTGAATCTTACCACTTATACACACAGTTGGTGGCTATCTAGATATGAACCTCTTTTCTTAAATTTTTTGATTTTGAAATGGATCTGACTAAATCGGGGTCTCATGTCGTCTTTCATATAGTCAGATACCATTTTTAATTCTATCTGGCTTGTTTTTTTACTAAAGTCTCTAATTCTTACTCATTTTTCTTCCCTTTCATTATGCTTGAACTAGGGGTAAAATGGTACTTTTTTTCACTAAAATATCTTACGTAGGCATCCTTTACCTATTTTTTCCCATGACCTTCACTTAGTCTTACACAGGTGTACTCTTAATTTATCTTTTTATGCTTCTCCTTGGACTAAACACGAAAGTATACTTTGCCAGGAATAAGTGTTTCTCTAACTTAATTCTATTTTGACATTCTTCCTTCTACACATTTGTCCCCTTTTGGAAGGTGACATATGGGCATATGTCCTAAACCACACGGTCTTGTATGCCTTTCCTCTTAACGAATGCAAAAAAATTACAAAATTACTTATTTTGAACTAAAGACATACATGTGTGTATGAGACCATACATGACCGTGTGTCATGATTTGGAGATCACAACGTCTAAGGTTCCTACAAATTCTTGCTATTTTTCAGCATTATAGACATATACCAAAGTTCTAAACATAAGTTTAAACATCTTAAAGCAATTTATTATAACACATATCATATAAACATGCTTAAGATATTAATTCAAGTTTAATATCATTATCATATAAAGTTTTAACTTATTAACACAATTCATTAACCCAATATTTCAATTCCTATCAATATCTTTAACACAATATAACCATTCAATCAATAAAATACTCCTAAAAATTCTAGAGACATCACAACACAATCATAGCAATATGTTCATCCTTTTACTCTTCCAAAAGTAGTCACACACCCATGATCAATATACAAACTAACTCTTAAATATCTATTAATCATGGTACTGTCATAATAATCAAGTTTACAATCTAAAATTAGTCAGCAAAACACATTCCAATCATCCATAATAGCTTAATATATTCGATAGATTGCAACCATAGATCATAGCATTTGTTTCAAGGAAAGATAAGCCAACAAGTCATCATACTTACTTGAATTCTATAGCTTACAAGTTTTTTGTGTTGCTATAGGGATTTTAATTATCGTGGACTCCTCTCTAGCAACTATGATCCTCTTCTCTCTTTTTTCCCCTTAGGTTGGGCGACTGTTAGAGTTAATTCCTTGCAAAACAATCAAATTATGTTTAAATACAAATCTTGTCTAACCATGACACATAGGCGTGTGTCATAAGGCATACAGATGTGTGCCCCTTTTTAACTAACAACTTTAACACATTCATGTGAAATGACTTTCTTGCATTTTCTAGTTACAAACAAATGTCACTCTTGCAATGCATGATCGTTCCCACTATAAATCTGTTTAAATAACACTCCAAACATAATTTTGAATATAAAGAAAAGACTAAAATGTTTTTGGTCTTACTTGTGGGTGTTACAATCAAAAAGTTTTGATGAACATTCTAATAAATTGAGATGCCATTGCATTAAATCTTCCTTTCACTTTAATAAACAAGCTCGAATTAATCAAATAGGTAAATTTAAATTAATCACCAAAAGCTCATATGTGTATGTTGATCATATGATGTCGGCCAATATGGCCAAAAGCTTGCATAGCTAGTACCATATGTTTATTTTTGACTGATATGTTTTTAACTCATGGTACCAGTCTGCATCATCCCACCAAATGCACCGTTGGCACATTAAGATGCATGGTTGTGCACTTGATCAAAGTGTGGTTAACTGGATCTTTCAACCTTAATAGGCAAACCCAATCTATTCACAATCTCACACTCAACCTTAAACACTAGGATTGTCAATAAAAAATCCACACCTTAGAGTTTGATTTAACTCTTTTATGCATGTAACCTATAAGCTATTTATCGAGTCAATAATGTCTAGATTTAGGTTAAATCTAGACACAAACCAAGATTGGCCTCTAGCAAAGCATCATGACCAACTAGGTTATAGAGTGTCAATGAACTTTTCTTAGGCTTTTACAACATCACAATTACGTGCAATTCAATACTTTTGTCAACCAATATCTCTCGAGGCTGAGACATAGAAATCTATTTATCTCAATGGTCCATTGGTACGAACTAAGACACATTAATGACCAATATAGATTATACTACAACCTTATCCTATTGTGGCTATAAATTCAAGTAGTTATGGATGCCATTTAGTATTTTTATGTAAGATATATTCTTTTATGCTCAAGAGTGACAAATCATTTATTGATCAACTATAACCTCTATATATCTCATGATATAGTTGATTACTACCTTGGTAGCGCATTAGATAGTGTCAAACCATACTGATCCTTACATGAGATGATCTAATGACTTCAAGCCAAATGATCACATGCACTTGTGGTGTTTAGAGGATTTATTACATAAACACTAAAGCATCATCCATATGGATATCCTCTAGTTGGGTCAGTCTAATGAATACTTTTATAAAGTGCACCTATGTGTTACATCAAGTTGTCTGCAATAACTTTGACCCATTAGAATTGTTGCCACTTTTGATGGAGTTGTTCAACATTATGAAAATCTCATTATTATTACATGTGTCTTTGTTCATTGTAATATTGGGATTATAAGTATTTCTAGATTGACCACTTAATGTGTACATAATCCTATTTGACAAGTTTAGTTCATTCAATAATTCAAAACACCCTAAATACATTAGGATTATCATCAAATAATCCTTTGTTTAAAAGTTTAAATCAACTTCTATAGGCATATGATCTATAAACTCTCTATCAAACAAATAATGTTTGAATTTAGGTCAAATCTAGACATAAGCCAAGACTAGTTTTTAGCAAGACATCATGACTACCTAGTTGACAGAGTATGAGTGAACTACTATTGTCTTTGTCAACTACACAATTTTATACAATTTGATCATTTCATCAATCGATATTTTCCAAGGCTAAGACACGGATGCAATCCCACTATAACCACAAATTTGAGTGGTTATGATGTATTTTAGTATTCTTATGTGAGAGATCACCTTTAGTGCTCGGTGTATAAAGAATCATCTATTGATCCACCATAGTCTCTATACAAATCTCGATATGATCAATTACTACTTTTATGGTTATCCCAATTGGATGGTACGTTAGATAATGTCAAATTATACTAATATTTGTACGAGACAATTGATGACCTCAAGTCTAAGGACCACATGTACTCATTTGGGAGTCTTCTTATCAAGTCTATTTGATGAACACATCTATAACATACACCATATGTTACACCAAGTGTTAATAAATTTGACATATGAGAACTGTTGCTATCTTACGGTTGGGTCAATTGATACTATGATAATCCTATTACTATTACTTATGCCTTTGGTCATAATAATATATGGATTAGAGATGTTTCTATAATGGTCATCTAATGTATGCATAAGGTTCCCCTTGTCATGATTCTACCATTCTAAGGACATATTATTCATTTAAAGATATTATGAGGAACATTGTTATGAATGAATAATATAATACCTTTATTAATAAATAAATAAATTACACAACTACAAATGTACAAATCGACTAGCTCTAGGACACTATCCTAACAATCTTATACTTACACTGTAGTTAATCTCTCATATGTCTAATATTATTTATGGCTACATGTATATCATCCTTTTGCTGCAACAAAGGCTTGATCAATAGGTCTACTACATTATCATATGTATCAACCTTTAAAATTTGTATATCTTCATATTGAGTGATTTCTCAAATTAGATGATATTATCTAAGCATGTGTTTGGACCTCTGGTAAGACCTTGGTTTCCTTTACCTAAGTAATGGCTATATTTTTTTTGCAATAAATCTCAATTGGCTAGGCAATCCTAGAAACTACTTCAAATTCTATAATAAACTTCTTGATGCAAACAATTTCCATTGTAGCTCTATAAAGACAATGTACTTAGACATTATTATAGAATAAGCAATTGTACCTTGCTTGGAGCTTTTCTAACTAATTGCTCCACCATTTAAACAAAACACAAATCTCAATTAAGATTTGAAATTATCTCGATCATTCTAAAAACTAGCATCACTATATAAATCCTATAAATCAAAAAAAGTATCCTTAGTCCTTCTTAAATATTTTAGGATATTCTTGATAGTTGTCCAATGTTTTTCACCAGGATTATATTGATATCTATTACAAATGCTCAAGGTGTATGAGACATCAACCCTTGTACATAGTATGACATACATAATAAATCCTATAATAGATGCGGATGAGATCCGACTCATATTATCCCTCTTAGATTGTGTCTAAAGACACATCTCTTTTGAGAGATATATCCATGGGACATGGGCAAAAATCTTTTATTGGACTCTTCTATATTGAATCTAGTCAATACCTTGTCTATGTACGTGCTTTAACTTAAGCCAAAAAACCTACATGATTTATCACGCTAGTTCTTAATATCCAAATGCAAGCTGTTTCTCCTAAGTCTTTCATGGAGAATTATTTGGATAACTAGATTTTTACTGATTGCAAGTTTGATGCATCATTTTCAAAAATCAATATGTCATCAACATACAATATCATAAATGTTATACTATTCCCATTGACCTTACTATACACATATGGTTCATCTTCATTTTTAATAAAGTTAAACTTGTGTATAGCTTGACCAAAATGAATGTTCTAGCTCCTTAAAACTTGCTTTAGTCCATAAATAGATTTTTGCAACTTACATACCTTGTCAGTCTATCTAACATGAACGAAACCATCAAGTTGTGTCATAAACACATTTTCTACAAGGTTACCATTTAGGAAGACAATTTTGACATTCATCTATCAGATTTAATATCCATGATATGCAAATATAACAAGCATAATCCTGATAGACTTAAGCATTGCCATTGGCAAAAACGTTTCATGATAATCAATACAATGCTTTTGAGTGAAATCTTTGGCAACCAATTGCATGTTTTTGACTTAAGCATACACGTTACCTTTCATGTCAATTTTCTTTTTGAAAACCCATTTACACCTTATAGTTTTTTCCCTTTTAGGTGCATCCACTAGAGTGCATACTTGATTCAAGTACATGGAGTCTATCTCATATTTCATGGCTCCAAGCCATTTCTTAAAGTCTGGACTCAAAATAGCATTAGTGTAGGTCATGGATTTGTCATTATAGATTACCAGTATATCGTCGTGTTGAGTCATAAAAAAACCAAATCTCTCTAGCTCATGGCATACTCAACTAGACCTATATAGCTTATGTGTTGTTGAGTTGGTTCACTTGGTTCCACCTGGAATGAACTCCTTATTATGGTCAACCATTGGTAATGACACATCATCCTATCTAATATCTATGGTATCCTATGGCACTAGAACATCAAGTTTTGTCTTCCTCCCACTAATTCCCTTAAAAATAAATTCTTTCTCAAGAAATACACCGATTCGAGAAACAAATACTTTTCGCTTTTCCAAGTAGTAGAAGCAGCATCCCTTAATTTCTTTTAAGTACCCCACAAAGATATACTTTTAAGATTTGGCGTTCCACTTTTTCAAAGCCAATTTTTTGACATATGCTTCACAACCTAAAATCCTCAAGTAATCTAAATTAGGTTTCACCCAATCCATAACTTATATAGAGTTTTGTTTATAAATTTGGATAGGGTACAATTCAATGTGTAAGTGACTGTTTCAAAGGCATAACCCCTAAATGACAAGGGTAGATCTATAAAACTCATCATTGACCTAACCAGTTCCATCAAAGTTTTGTTTCTCTGTTCAAATACACCATTGTGTTAGCGTGTACTGGAAGGAGTGAGTTGAGATACTATACCATTCTCCTTCAGGTAATCTCTAAATTCAACACTTGTTATTCACCTCTTCGATTACTTCAAAGGATTTTAGTAAGTTTTTCAAGTTGTTTTTTCCACTTTGTTCTTGAATTCTTTGAATTTTTCAAAGTATTCAGACTTGTGTTTCACAAAAAAACACATAGTCATATCTACTGAAGTCATCTGTAAATGTGACGAAGTAAGGATCCCCTATATCGACTACCATTTTCATAGGTTCACACACATCACTATGTGTGATTTATAACAATTCAGTTGCCCTTTCACTGTGTCCAGTAACAGGTGGTTTTGGCCATCTTATCCAATAGTACGATTCACATTCATCATATAACTAGAAGTCCAATAATTTCAAAAATTCTTTTTTGAAAAGTTTTGATATATGTTTCAATCTTATGTGACCTAACTTATAATGTAATAGATACATGGTATATAAATTATTATTTTTAATATATTATTTTGCATATTAAGCACCTCATTATCAAATTTTTAAACATACAAATCACTATACAATTATAACGTTTTATAGAAAATATTATTTAAACTGATTGTTATAATACCATTAACAATCGAAAATAAAAAATTTTCTTTATTCAAAACATACACAAAAATTAGTTTTTAGAAACAGAAAAAACGTACTGTTTTTCCTGTCTGAAGAAGAGGTTAGAAAATACGAAGCGCTAATGGTTAGAAGAATTACTTAATTTTATTTGGGCCTATCCTACAACATGGGTGCGAAACGCTTATTCGCAAACCGCTTTTTCCCTTACCCTAAGGGTGTGAAGCAGTCATACCGAATGAAGTTCTTTTGATCTAATTACTCGCTAAAATTAAACAAAGAGAATCGAATAACGAACAGTTGACTCCTACCTATGATTTGTTTGAAGATAGAAGGGAGGTTGCTCTTGGACACATGGCAGCTTAACATCCGAAATTGAACAAGTGTCTTTCTAATCCAACAAAACTCAAAAGAATTTTAAAAAGGGAAGACGCAACATTTTTGTTTTACAATTACCCGTAGCAACGTTAAAATAAAGTTTAATAGGTAAAATGAAAGATGCATTATGACAACTTTTCAATCGAAAATAATATTTATAAGCCTGAAAAGTGGAAATATAGTGTAACCTCTGAAAAATTGAATTCATTATAATTTGAAAGATTCGTAATAAATAAATAAATGAATCTCTATATATACACAACTTACTCAAACGAAAATTGCGAATCTTGTCAATTGAAATTCATCTACGTTGTTCAGATCTCCCATGGAGCAGCAGTAAAATATTCAAGTAAAAATTTAAGCTGATGTTGCTTATTTAAAGCGTACAGAAACAGTAGTTTTAAAGTATTATAAAGATAACAGGTTAAAAGGAAATTGGAGTTTTAAGTTATGGAGCATTAACAATGGCAGACATAGAGAGTTTCTGTTAAGCTCAGTTCAGAATGTTTAGTCACATCAAAGACAAAAAGTGTCAGCAGAAAAGCTGATGACTGGATTAATGAATAAATCAGAAATTGTAATAATATATAGCTATTTGAGTTGACTGCTAATTCCCAAACTGTCTCGAAGGTTAGGAACATGAAGTTGATAATGACTGGAATATATCTCAGTTGAGTTATTTTCTTGTGGGAAGCTTCTTTACTCTTTCCTCTGCAGTACGGACACTGCGTCTCCTTCGTCATACTGGACTATATCATATTTTGCTTGTATGCATTTTGAGTTTTGACATCACTTTCACTATCATCAATCTTTCTCCTCTTGTGCAAAATTTCACGTTATTTTTTTTGAACATTTATTGATTAGTATTACTGTTGCCAAAACAAGTAAAAAAGAAAGAGAGGAAATCTCACTTCTGATCTTTTCACATGCAGAGTTGATGGAGAAAGATCAATATGAAAGATTTTTTATTTAGATTGTGACGAAATCCAACTTTATTTCTTTTTATTTCGTGATCCTTTTAGGGTTCATGTGCTAGCAAAATTTCAATCAAATTTTTACAATGTAATTAGGTAACTTTAGAAACTAGAGAAATGACATGTCAAACATGCAACTTTACTGTAATTAGTTTACTCATAAAAAATTATTAGTTTATCATATAGAACATGCTACATTCAAGCTTAATTGTCTTTGAGATTTTTATGATTGGAATTAAAATTATTCTGAAACTTAACATAAGAGACAAAAATTTATTTTTCTTGTCATTCTAAGTTTTAAAATGAATATGATACTAACGTTGATATCATGTGTATGCTTAATTTTGACTTTCAAAGAAGAAAGAGTAACAAGGCACATTGTCCATTTAAGAATATTCAGTTCATGACTTAATGATTAATTAAGCCATTTGTACCAAGAGATACACTGAAGTAAAACCTGATGAAGATAATTTAAGTAGAATGAAACTAGAAATATAGGCCAAATCACTTATTCCCTCCCAAGATTTAGTCCATTGCCAAAGTCTCACCCATTAAATTTTAAAAATCCAAATACTCACTTGTCAGTTATTAAAGTTAATAAAATCTGTTAAATCTAATAGTATATTTGTCATTTAACCAGTAATATTTAAAAAAAATAAAATTTTATCTCATTCCCCCTCTTAGTTCTAAAAATTAATAATTTCTCTCAAACCTAAGTTTTAAAAAGTTACATTTCTCCTTAATTAGGGTTAACTTAAAAAGGCAACACTTTTTTTGACCAGGAAATCTGCTCCAGCCACCTTCTTCGAGATTGACAATCTTCTTTTTCTATTACTCTTGATGACAAATGGCCAAACAGAATCAATCGAATCTTGTTAGTCAAAGACAAAGATGAAGGATGGCTATTGATTCAAAGACAAACAAAGACGAAGGGCGATTATTGATTTGAAGGTGAACGAAGACGAATGGTTGAAGACAAAGATGAAAGGTCACTGTCTATTCGAAGATGAACACAAGCACATTACTTTATTTCGACGAACAAGATTTGATTGATTTCGTTGAGTTGTCTGTTGTCAGGAGTCACAAAGAGTATTGGAGAAAGAAGGGCGTCAATACCAGAGAAGGCAGTCGGAATGGATTTCATCGTCAAAACTAGTGTTGCCCTTTTGAGTTAACCTAAACAGGGGAGAAAATATAACTTTTCAAAATTTAAGTTTAAAAAAATTATTAATTTTTTAAACTAAAATGAGAAAATGAGATAAATTTTTTTTAATTTTATTAGTTAAATAATAATTATATACATATATTTAATAATTTTTGTTTACTTTAATAGTTAATGAACAAATATTTAAATTTTTTAAATTTAATATATGAGAGTTTGATAATAAATTAAATCTTGAATAGCAATCAGTCTCTTGGCGTAGGACTATATCCTGGAAACAGTGTAATTAAGAAACTGATACGATATTTGTACCGGATTGCATGCATTAAGTAGAGAGAGAAAACAAGAAAAAAAATTCGAGTTTAGAAGAAAATTTAAAAGTAACTTTACATTTGAGTCTTTTCTTAATGTCATCCAGAAAGATATTAAATTTTCGTGTTCTAAGATCCAAATTAATTAATCCCAAAATCCTACGTGTAAATTAATCTTCACTTCAGTCAGCTCCTTTATCTCACAAGAAGAGACACTGTCAAATTAAACTCTTACACTTTACAAATAATAAATTTTGTTTAATTCAACTTACTGATTTTCTCCCTTGCTCAGCTTCAATCCATAATTTTCCCATAAGTGATCGCCATCTGCCGATAGGAAGGCATTCCCAACGTTAGAATATAAAGGTGAAGAAGTTTCATTTGTTTGATGAAGTCTTATTGTAGTCTCTGTCTCTTCTTCATTTATCTCACAATATCCTCCTCCTTGATTGTACATCAAGTAATTACTGCAGCTTCTTGAATTCTCCTTCCGTTTCTTGTTAGTTTTCTTCATATAATTGTTGATGTTATCCCACTTCTCTTTGCACATTAAGCCATTCTTGTCATATCCTAAACACACCATTTTAGCTGCAATTTCCTCCCATACTGACTCTTGAGAACACCCACTCTGTTGAAATCTTTCTTCCATGCTTGTTCTCAGTTGTATTAGCCTTGTAACCTCACATTCTTCCCAGTTATCACTCACCTCTTGACTCACACTTTCATTCTGGTTCTCACTTTGTCTTTGAATCTGAGAAGCCATTAGCTCATCACGATAAGAGGCCTTGATCAATTGCTTTCCAGTTAAGTTTTGTAAGGCCTCTATTAAAGCAGAATCGCGAGCTTCAATCCAAGCTTTCTCTTTAGCCCACAACTTATGTTCTCTATCTATACGAGCTTCTTCTTGTCGCCTCCAATCTTCGTCTCTCAACATCCTCTCTTGTGCCTTCTGTTCAAGAGTGGTTGTAAGTTTATGCAACCATGATTCTTGTCTCTCAATTAGCTTCCTCATTTGTGAGTCAATGAACTCCTCTATCCTTATCTTCCAGCTCCTTCCTCCTCTTTTCTTCCCCCTTTTCTCGGTTGAATCATTCTCCATATTGCTTAAATCATTGTCATCAGACGACGACGAATTGAATTCAGAGGAGTTACAGAGGCTAGGGCTATTACAAAGCTTTTGATGAGAGTGAAACAGCCTTTGATTAGCCTGATTACAAGTTTTGGTAGCAGTATGAAAACGAAGACTGGATCCAACATCGTGGGTTTCGGGGACTGAAACCGAATTGCTGCTGTCTCCATAGAGAGCCTCAAGTTGCCTAAAGAATCTGTAGTTCTTTCCATCCTGTCTTCCAGCTTTTCCTTCCTTTGTCTTCTTGTAATATTTATATAAGTTTTCAAACTTTTCTCTGCATTTTTTCCCACTTCTTTGGTACCCATGCTCCTCCGACATAATCCTGTTAAAAAACATTTCAAGAAATTAAATAAGAATAACTAAGCCCAAATACAATGAACCCTAGCTTAAAATGCAAATTGAAAAAAAAAAAGAAAAAGAAAAATCATAATGATAATATACAAGTAAGAGAAAAGTAACAGAAGAACATCCATAAAAGTTGCTTTCGTATATATAATCACATGCGCTTTCATTGCTGTGTATGTACACTTTGGTCAACTAAAAGTATGACGTTTCAAATTGCCCAAAGAAAGGCAAGAGAACATAATAAATGTCTGGTTACATAAGATAAAAACTAGTAGTAGATGATCACTCAACCAAAAAAAAAAAGTTGTGAACATCTTTTTTCGAAAAGAAACTACACATTTTTAAACTGGAAACTTAGGCAGAACTTAAACCGTAGAAGCAATAAGCAAACAAGAAAGATCAAAGCAACGAAGAAAACATCACATGGGTCTGCAACTAAAACTTCGTCATAGTGTAGTCTTTCTAGCCCCCATTACAAAAAAAAAAAAAATCAGAAACCCATAATTGCTAATACTTAGAAGTTTGTTTTTCACTTAATATGTCTTGGTGAACAATGAAAAGACATGAATTAATTGTCGCAGAAGAAAGAGACAGAAATACAATGTTAATCCCATAATTTTTTTTTTCTGGAATCCAAAATATTAATAAAGGGTTTTGTTTGAATCTTCTATGTAAGATAAAGAAGGAACCCATTTCTTCATAATTGCTAATAAAAAAAACATTAAGAAGTCACTGATAATAGAATGGTTAAGAGAATATGAGGCGGAAATGTCCTTAAAGTCAAAGAAGAAGAATAAATTAGAAAATTAGGGCTTTGTATTTGTATACCTAGAGACTTCATCCCAAAGAGGACCTTTCTGATTAGCCTCCTTAAACTTGGAATCAAGACGAGATCTGATCTCAAGAAGAGTTAAAGTCTCTTGTCTCGGCCATCTTCCAGTTCCTCCTCCAAAAGAACCACCGGCTTCTCCCTCAAACCCACTAAAACTTGGAGTAGAAACAACAGCACTACTAGTTGTGTTATTAGTATTGTTATTAATATTAGTAAAATCTTGAGGCCCACGAGCCATCAGCTCACTCACTTGACGACCCATCATCAACATCTCATAGTGGTGGCCTTCTGGGGTGGGCGTGAGACTCCGATGACCCGGAAACAACTCAGCCACTTGTGGGACAACCGGAAAATGAGTACCTCTACTGTTCATCAGCTGCCGTAGATCCACCAAACCACCATAGTCATGGCAATTGTGATGCTGGTTACGATTATGATGATCCTCCATTTCTATATGAAGTAGTAGTAGTAGTACTTGTACTACTAGAGACAGAAGAACCACCTTTTAAACTTTATTTTGAAGCAAAAGATTTAAAAGAAAAAGATAGTGTTGCGACTAGCTAAAAGGTTAAGGTAAAAGAGAGTAAGTGACAAGTAAAGGTTTTATGAGAGAAAGAGAGGCGAGAGCGGCAGACTTGGATCCTGTCGTCCACGAAAGAGCTCCAATTTATTCAGAGAGTAAATGATCCAATTTCTGTTTGAGTATTATGTATGTATAATTTTCCTGTGCGTATATAAATTTGTACGAATATTAATCCGTCTCTCTCATTGTACAGTAGTTGGTGGAGAGTTTAACGGGTAGAGGGAGTGTTCGGACAAGAAGAGAACCAAAACATAGAGGACGGGAGGGGAAGAGAAATCTCAAATGAGTGATTGACACGTTTTAAGTTTAAACAAAAGATTTTGAGGTGGGCTCATGCTGACGATACAACAGTGCCTAGGATCCTTTCTTTTTGACTCCGTTGTTCACTTTCGCCCTCTACCTACTACAACCTTTTCCAGCTTTTGGAAAATGCCAGTGCTTAAAAGTGCTATTATTGATTGCTCATCATCTAATTATCACTTTACAAATAATAAATCTATCTTGTCTTAAGAATTCTAATGTCTAGATTTGACTATCTTGCATTAAATACTTGCTAATAAATTTGATTTTTTTTTTCTCTTGGTTTTTAGGGCTTTTTATTACATCGAACTTAATGATATGATATTGGATATAATTGTAGTCAGTAATCATGCTAAGAAGACGTCTGTGGATATTATAGTTTGATTAATTAATTGTTTAGTGTAATTATTAATGTTTTCTTGATATAAAAGTTACACCAATGTTTTTCAGTTCGGCTTCTTATATCAAACTTAATGATATGATATTGGATATAATTATAGTTATTTATTATGCTAAAAACCATCTAGATCGGATAATCTATGCAATGTGATTACCTCAATC
The DNA here is from genome assembly GCF_011075055.1 of Mangifera indica. Taxonomy (NCBI): domain Eukaryota; kingdom Viridiplantae; phylum Streptophyta; class Magnoliopsida; order Sapindales; family Anacardiaceae; genus Mangifera; species Mangifera indica. The sequence continues at coordinate 6,425,668 of NC_058154.1, forward strand.
ATTTATTTTAAATTATTGATATTATAGCTTGATTTATCATATAATAAAATATTTTAGCACTCTTTTGTCACTACGTAAAACAATATGATATATAATATAAACAATAATTGAATTGTCTTATAAGTGTGTTTGGTTCAATTAGCTTTTAATATTTAAATTATAAGATTATCGCAAAGATAAATTATATAACAAAATTAATGGGTAAAAGTTATTGTTCTTTTTTTTTTTTGGGTAAATTTTTATGTATAAATATTTTTTTTTGTTAGTAGTAATAAAATATTACTGAAAAATTATCTTACTCAAATTTACTAAATATGTTATACTAAATTTATTAATTAAGGGTAAAATTGTGAAAAAATTAAGATAACCTTGATTATTTTTTTATACCAAAGGAATATAATAATTAGATTATCTCATACATCATTTGACATTTTAGTTTAATAATAAAATATTATCACAATCTGTTGTTTGAAGACGACATCAAAAAAGGGGAGAGAGAGAGAGAAGTCGAGCGAAGACAACACCAGAAAAGGGAGGGAGAAAAGAAAGAAATCTTATGAGAAAAAATAAAACATGTCAAAGTTTAATCCTTAGGAGAAGTTATTAGTTTTCTAAATCTAGGTGTGAAATAGATGATATTTTATTTTTTTTAAATATATTGCTAATTAAAATAATGATTTTACCTCTAGAACTTAACTGATTCTGTTAATTTTAACAGTTTACATGTGAATGTTTGGATTTTTAATACTTAACAGATACTAATTTGGGAATGTAACAAGCTTTGGGTGGAAACAAGTAATTTGGCCCAATCTTGGGGCATGATAATGGCTTCTCTAGTGAGACCTCTACACTGCTCAAGCTACCAAGAAAAGTTCCTAAAACAGCATACAAGGTAATATCTGTTACTGCCTTAATGTTAATTTCAATTAAGAATTTTAGATTTTTTTTTTAGATGAAATTAGAACATTTTACTATACGTATTAAAAGTGGATATGGGTTGAGATCTATGAGATGATGTAATACTTGCAAGTAAATCTAAAGGGTAGTAATGTCTTTTTCAGAAATTTCAATTTAGAAAGTTTTGTTTGGGCCTAATGATTAGTCCATATAGATAAATCATAAAAGATGAATTTTATTTTGTTAAAATTCAACAAAGACTCCTTTAAGTAGGAGTTTTAAGCACACTAAGAATTGGTGGCCTATATAAGATAACTTCTATCCAAACTTTAGGGTTTTTTAGCCACCTTGCTAGAGAAAAGAAAAGAGTGCATTGAAGGAGAAAAAAAAGGAATGGCAATCCAAAGAAGGTAGTGTCGACAAGCCAAAGAAAAAAAAAAAGAAGAAAAAGAAGAAAGGAGAAAAATGTTATGCCTAAATTTTTGGTATGCATTCGTGAAAGATTTTCATATTCTCTCAATTCCACCATTAGATCGCTTTTATTTTTGGATTGTTGGTAAAACACTTATTGTTCTTCATTATAAATGATGAGATCATGTTTTGTTTCTCTAGGACCATATCATCTGTGTTAAAACATGGCTAAAAATTTAGGTAAGTAGAGTAGACTTCTTCCCTCATGTCATTGCATCTTGACTGAGTTATCTTGGATATTTGGTATAAGATCATTGTTAGTTTGTTATCCTTGAATCTTGGATGTGTTCTTGAATGATTTGTACACTATTTTGATAATTCTTATGGTTGGAAATCCGAACAAGATCACTGTTAGTTTGTTATCCTTGAGTCTTGGATGTTTTCTTGATTGATTTGTACACTGTTTTGATAATCTTTATTGTTGGAAACCCAGATAAATTCCTATGTTGTTCAAGGAGTTGCATTCTTGAACCTAAAATGGTGCAAATGCAATAGGAATGGCTTATGTTGAGTTTGGCAAGCATTAAGCTTGTTGTGATGGAGTATTTCAAGCTGTATTTTCTTAACTTTCAGTCTACCAACCAGCCAAGAAGGAAATTCTCAAAAATCATTTGTTGAAGCACTAAGATTTGCATGCATGTGATAAAGGTGTAGGGTGGTTTGCATGAAGGAATTGATGAAGATGAATTTCTAAAAAAATCATCTTTTTTAATTTTTCAAAAATTCAATTGAGAAAGCTTTATTTGGGCCTAATGACTAGTGCATATAGATAAATCATAAAAGATGAATTTTATTTAGTTAAAATTCATCAAAGACTCTATTAAATAGGAGTCCTAAGCACACAAAGAGTTGGTAGCCTATATAAGATATCTTTTACCTGAATTTAGGGTTTTTTAGCCACTTTGCTCGAGAAAAGAAAAGAGTGCATTGAAGGAGAAAAGAAAGGGATGGCGGTCCAAAGAAGGTAGTATTGACAAGCCAATGAAAAAGAAGAAGAAGAAACGAGAAAAACATTGTGCCCAAATTTTCAGTATGCCTTTATGGAAGATTTTTATATTCTATAAATTTTACCGTTGGATCTCGTTTATTTTTGGATTGATAGTAGAAGACTCATTGTTCCTCATTATAAATGGTATAGATCATGTTTTGTTTCTTTAGTAACCTATTGTCTATGTTAAAACATGGCAAAAAATTTTGGTAAGTAGAGTAGACTTATTCCCTCAAGTTATTGCATCTTGATTGAGTTTTCTTGGATATTTGGTATAAGATCATTGTTAGTTTGTTATCCTTGAATCCTGGATGTGTTCTTGAATGATTTGTACACTGTTTTGATAATTTTTATGATTGGAAACCCTAAAAAATTCTCATGTTGTTCAAGAAGTTGCATTCTTAAACCTAAAATGGTGCAAATGCAATAGGAATGGCTTAGGTTGAGTTTGTAGGCATCAAGTTTGTTGTGATGGAGCATTGCAAGCTATATTTTCTTAGCTTTTAGTCTAGCAACTGGCTAAGAAGGAAATTGTGTGGATGTAATAAAGGTGTTCGGTAATTTGCATAGAGGAACTTGTAGATGCATACCATGAGATTTTTTGGGGAAAATTGCATGGTGCAGTTGAGAACTAGGTGATATATTAGGTACTAATAACTTGGCTCAAATTTCATGGAGCATAGGTCAAGTTTAGTTCATGAAATATAGTTTCTCGAAGATGCCAACAAGCCCTCGGAGGGTACCCCGTAAGACAACCTCATACATTTTAGATATGAGACATTTGTTTTAAAGTTTTAGGGTGAACGAATTTTTGGTATGGGATGAGCGTCTATTCATTGTAGCAATTAGCAAATGAGAGAAAAGGCACCTAGCATTATTCGAAGTAAACAAGATTACCCTTTTACCTTTAAGCTAAATGCATGATAGGGAATTAACAAGGAAAAGTCTAAGAAAGAAAGAAAAAGGATAATTAGCCAAGTAATGGTGCTCAAATTTGTGGAATACAATAGCAGATCCTATCCGAGTCACATTCAAGTCAAAAATAGTGAAAGTATATTTAGTTAGTCATTAGCTATATGCATAAGTGGCTAGTTATGTAAAAGCAATAAGGTCATATGAAAGATAAATACCCATGAGATGCATCATGCATTCAGTGTCGAGGCACATTAGCCATATAGTTCAGGTAAGGGAGTGGTTTCATAATTAGTTCCATACTTGATAAACGGGATGCATTACATACATACCCATAACATGGGCCACTCAAAGGTGGTTTTCAATTAGCAATCTGATAGTTGTACGTATGTGGTAAAAGAGAGACTGTGTTAAGTCCCTCATATAATTAGGGTATCATCATAGTTAGTTAACCTGATAGTCTAGCCAGCATGTGCGCGAGGCATAATGAATAGTTAGTGGACACGAGAGGTGTCAATTACTTTCACGAGGCATCAGATATATTGAATTCAGCTTAAGTATTATTAGACTATGTCAAATGGTCTATGTTTAGGGCACGAGGGTGCTAAGTTGTGATCACATAGGTTATTTTGTAGTGGAACACCAATTTTAATTATGTTTTGCTAGGTGCTGAGAGATCACTTACTAAGTGTTTTCACTCACGCATTCTTTTTCTGTAGTTTTGTAGGTAGAGACAAGTAGGGAGGCATGTGGGGGATCCAGTGGTCTAGCTCATGAGATAGAGGGGCAAGATCATTATTTTCATGTTTTACAGATTAGACATTCTAGCTTAGATAGTTGTTTATGTTATGTACTTGTTTAGAGATTTAGATATTTTTTAGACATGGTATTTTTAATTAATGAAGGAATTATATTTATAAAGTTTTATGATGATTATTTATTAATTGAGGATTTTTATTTGTTACATTTTTTACATGCATATGAGGTAAGTGTTTTATTACATGCTCATTATTCCATTGTATTCTTTAAGAAGTTAAGTTGTACACGTCTCTTTATGTCATATAATTCCATCTAGGGGTATACAATCAGAGAGGGGTGTCATAGATGAAATGATAACATTTATATAACACCCCCTCTAAAAGTATTATCCTCAGGGGGAAGTGTTAGAAAAAGAACATACATGAACTAAACTTGCATCAATATAAAACATAATTTAAATTTTCCAATAATATTTTTCATAAAATATAAATGTGGAAACCTACAAAAGATTTCAACACTAACGAATAAACCTCAAGCATATATTGTGTGTAGTATTCAAATCATAAATATTGTATTAATACATAATATGAACGTAAACATAAGGAAAATGATTAGATTGCCCTTCATAACCACTTCATGCCCACTAACCTTGCACTATAGCCGCTATGGTCACCTATTACCTACAAAAACATAGAAATATGTGAATAAATAGTAAATCACCCAGTAAGTAGAAGAATTATATTTACAACTTATATTTAATCCTCATTTATCCTTAGCTTGTTCCACTCTAAATTTGTAATCAAAAGTACCCCTTTCAACTCTGAACTTTGATGACATGAAAATATTTCACTTAACTTGTCTTAGGAACACCTACAATCTCTTGTAGTCATCTTAGGAAATAGTGATGTCCTATAGCTATGATGACTTTCTCTTGGTCATCTAGGATATATTCAAAATTCTATACTACAATAACTTTACAAAGGAAACATCATATAAAAGCAGGTGAAAGAATTTAAAACATTTTCTAATAACTTATACATCTGTGTTGATCGATCTAGGTTGAGAGAAGGATTTGATACTTTAGTTAAGTGAGTAACATACTTTGTAGTCCTTTTTTTCCTACACATACTATTAGGTTATGATATTTTTTAGTGTATGCCTAAGGAGCAAATCATGCTTTTGATTTCAAGGTATTTGATCTTGTAATAATAAAATAAAGAGTTCTTTTACTTCACATTCGCATGGTGCTTCAAATTTTATTTATTTATTTGATTATTAAATAATTGTATGTATGTAAAGTATCTTAATGATTTGATGTTAAAGTAGTGTCTTAGAGCCAATTGGTTTGTATTTGTGAATATTGTAATTAATTCATTTATTAATAAAGGGTTTGTATTATTCATTCATATTAATGTATGTTTAATATGTTCATAAAATAATGTCTTTAAAATGGTAAAACTATGATAAGAGGATCAGATTATTGATAATGGGAATCCTACAAACATATTAGGTGATAATTTCAAAAACACCTCCTAACATTACTTTAACTAAAAGCACAAGTAATATAAATGAGATTATTATAGTGTTGAGCTACTTCATCAAAAGGTGGCAATAGTTTTCACATGCCAAAGTTGTTAACTGACAACTTAGTGAAACACATGGGTGCATATTGCAAATGTATTCATCAAACTAATCTAACTTAAGGATTTCCATAGGATGGTTATTTTAATGTTTATAGAACAAATTCTCTAACTCATAGGTACATGTGATCCTTCGACTTGAGGTTATTGAACCATCTCATATAAGAATCAATATGGTTTGACACCACCCAATGTGCCATCCTAATAGAGGTAACCATAAAAGTGATGATTAGCCATATCAAAATCTATATGGAGGTTATAGTGATTAATAGAAGATTCATCACTCCCAAACATAAGAAGTGATATCTCGTATAAAAATACTAAAGACATCAATGACCACTCAACTTTATGGCCACAATGGGAATAGGTTGGAGCCCAATCTGAATTGTTTAATCACTAATGTGTATTAGTTCATATCAATGAGTTAATGAGATATACACTTATTTGTTTTTCAAGCTTGAGAGATATTAGGTAACAAAGGGATTAAATTATGCATAACTGTGAAGTTGACAAGGCTTAAGAGTAGTTCACTGACACTCTATTGACTAAATGACCTTAATGTCTTGCTAGAGCCCAATCTTGGGTTGTATTTAAATTCAACCCGAATTCAGATACTACCAACCAAATGAAGAGCTCATGAGTCACACACATATAGGAATTTTTTGAACTCTAAAGGCATATGGTTATTTAAGGATAATCTTGGAGTGTTTAGGTTTAGATAAAATTAGAATAGACTAGGCTTGTCTAATAGGAATGATTCAGCCTAGTTTGACTTTTTCTTTGATCATGAGTAACCATTCATACTCTATGAACGACCGTACATGTTGAGTCAAATTTGGATAATCCTTTATCTAAATCCGTAACCAAGCATTTGGATAAATCAAATATCATATGGGATAAGGAACAAGGATGAGCGACCATCTATTCAACAATGAAAGGATGTTCGTGGTATCTTATAAATAAAGATATGATTTTACAATTTCACATATCTTTGCCAAAATACATAAAGGAACATTCATCCCTACAAACATTCTCATTATGCATCATATTCGAGCAAACATCCTTACATTATTTTAGTCTCTTTTCATATATGTTTCATGTTGATACCAAGGTGCCTCTCTATTTTAGGTTAAAGAGTGAAAATCTTACCACACAAAGATTAAATAAGTCATCAAATGTAGGTATTGTTTTCATTGAAACCCCTTATGGTCGCGATAGCATGTTCATATCAAATCTATTATAAAACATGATCTAAAAAGGGATTTTTGGGTTTTTTGAATTTTTATTAGATTATGCTATCGTTGCTAGTTTTTGGCTACCTGAGAAAACCCTATTATGGTATCAGAGCCGATGTTTATGGATACTTTCATGAAATTATACCTACTATTTGATTGATTGCATATTTTAAATGTGTATGTTTATATTAATCTATTTGTGTTGTGTCATAGCATAATTGTTGAGAACAAAAAGTATGTGTTAAATTGTTGAGTGTTAGTTCTTCGTTTTACTTATGAAAATTGTTGAATATGCTAGAACAAAAATTTGGTTGATTGCCAATAATTTCACATTGTTACATGAAATCATGTTTGGTTTGCATCATTGAGCATTTTAAGGGTTACTGCTAATTTGAAACAAGCTTTCATGTAATATTGTTCCATCTCAGTGATGGCATGTTGGATTCAAGAAGGTTTTTTTTATTAAGGTTTACGAGTCAATAGATACCAATATGGCAAAGAAATACATTACAAAAATTTAAACAAAATAAAGAGAGAAACTCGAATACCTCACCAATATCACGTTACAGTAAATAGCTTTAATCATGAACATGCATAAACAATCATAAGGGTGTTTTATGAAACAATACCTACATTTAAAGGCTCCTCCAAAACTTTACATGGCTATTTAGATCATTATCCAACCCAAAAACGAGGCAGCATCTTGGTATCTATGTGAAGCATAAACTTGGAAAAGTTTTACTATACATGAGAGGTAGCTAAGGTTTTATGGATAGTGTATATGTGTAATAGAAGTCATGCATGATGGCTAGGGTTTTGTTTTGAATGCCTCTAAATTTTGAAATCACGTTAATATAAATAAAGAACGCCATGAACGGTCATGGATTAATCGCATGCATGATCGTTCCCCGTTACTTAATAGGAACAATCATTCATGTCATTGTAGTATAGTGGTAAGTATTTTAGCCTATCCTGCAGGTGACTCGAGTTCAATCCTTGGCAACAATGCTAAAAACTTGTTGCTTATCGCTCGCAAGTGCACAAGTCAACCAAGTAATACAAAAAGATATCAGTCTATAGGGATTGGTTATTAAGTGCTAGTTTGTTTCGTAATTCTAATCAGCAAGAGAGACTAAATATTTAATCTAGAAAATTGAAATAAATACTGCAAACTAATTAAAATTAAGTAAGGAAATTAATAAAACATAAAATTAAAAGACTAGTTAACAAGCAAACTCGTCTAGGATTGAAGATTTTACTATGAATCATTTGTAATTGCTAATAGATCAAATATAAAGCAATAAATTGATGAGAACTTGATAAGTAATCATCATAAATTACTTAATGATTCTTTCGAAATTGATTAACCGTGTAAAGATTAAGAAATTACCTTCTTTCATGGTCAAGTATTAAGCCTCTATAATGATCACAAAATCTACAAAGAACTTAAATTTATTTCTTAAAAAAAAAAATTCTGGTTTAGAAATTACATAAACTAATTGATTATTCATCTTTCAATTGTATAAAATCAATCTACAAATAAATTAGATGTTGGGCCAAAACACCAAGCAAGAAATAAGCTCACAATCACTAAATCAAAGATTCATCAATATTAAATTAAATTAAAAAAACCTATCAACAATCACAATGATTCATAGATCCATCATAAACCCTAGGTAGGAAATTTAGCTACTCATATCCATCACAATAAATCCATTAAAATCAATTGAAGAAAAATTCATCATGTTCAAAATAGAGGTGAAATAGCTATCAAGAAGAAAAAGGTTAGAGAAAACTCTTGGGTTTTCAAGCTTGATCCTTGAATCTTGAATCTTGCTCTTGGATATTGTGGTTTTTCCTTTGAAATTTCCCCTTTTAGTTTTGTTGTCCTCTGCCTTCTAAATAGATATATTTTTCTTTTCATAATAAGCCAACTCAGCCTTAATTTGTTTCCTACGATTTTTCTTTTTCTTTTTTTAAATTCATGTCATCAATTATGTGCATAATTTAATCGATTATGATCATAATTGACTTTTGCATCACTTTAACAATTCACTCCCTTTTCTTATTCCGATCTTTTAATTCTTGTCCCGATCAAGCGCAAACCTTGCCAAATCATCTAAAAATATTATTCATAATGTCAAATAAGATTAAATCTTAAAAGAAAACTAAAATTAAGAAAATTAATCAAAATAAACTAAAATTTACCTAAAACAAACTAAAAGCTATAAATGTGTGTGTAAAATACAAACATCAATGGCCAATCATTCCTGGTTCATTAAAAGTCAAACCGAACTAAATCAATCCTTTCGAACAAGCCCAATTCATTCTGGAATTCACATCACTCCATATACACTAGGGTTATCATCAAATAATCCAATGTCTCTGAGTCCAAATCAACTTTAATATGTGTGTGACCCATAAGCTCTTTATCAAATCAATAGTATTTAAATTTTGGTCAAATCTGACATAATCCAAGATTGGCTTCTAGCTAGGCATGATGGCCACCTAACTGACAGAGTTTCAGTGAACTACCTTTGGCTTTATCAACAACATAGTTATATACAATTCAATCCCTTGGTCAATCAATATCTCTCAAGGTTGATACATGGATGCGTGCCTATCTTAGTGACTTCTCAATATGAACTGATACACATCAATAATCGAATGATTTCAACCAAGTTATGATCCAATCCCACTGTGGCCACATATTCGAGTGATTATGATGTCTTTTAATGTTATTATGTGAGATGTCATCTCTCATGCTTAATGAGTGACAAATCCTTTACTGATCTACCATAGTCTCTATACAAATCTCAATATGATCGATCATTATCTTTATGGAACCCCTTTTATGATGACATATTGAATAGTGTCAAACCATACCAATTTTTGTACAAGATGGTTTTGGCAACCTCAAGTCTAAGGACCATATGAACCCTGAGTTAATGGATTTGTTTCAATAGATGCATAAACAACTATCAGTTCAGAAATCTTCTTGTCAAGTCTATCCAATGAACACATTTATAATGTGCATCTATGCTTTCACTAAGTTATCAGCTAACAGTTTTAACATATAAGAACTATCATCACCTTTTCAACACTATGATAATCACATAACTATCACTTGTGCCCTTAGTCATAATAATATCAAGATTATGGAAATTTCTACAATGGTCATCTAATGTGTTATAAGGTTCTCACGATTAATCGTTTGACCTTTTTGTCACGTATCCACTACTTTAAGGACATATTAGTCTTCCAAATATATTATGTTTAACATTAACATGTAAGAATAATAAATAACCTTTTATTAATAAATGAATAAATTACATAGTCATAAATGTTAGGGCAACAAATACTTTTTGCTTTTTCAAGTGGTAGAAACAATATCCCTTAATTTCCTTCAAGTACCCCATAAAGATATACTTTTTGGATTTGACGTTCAAATTTTTTGAAGTCAATTTCTTAACATAAGACTCATAGTGTTAAATCTTCAAGTAATTTAGATTAGGCTTTTGCCCATTCCATAACTCATATAAAATTTTATCCATATATTTGGATGAGACACGGTTTAGTATGTAAACAGTTGTTTCTAAAGCATGGCCCCAAAATGACAAGGGTAGACCTATGAAACTCATTATAAACCTGACCATTTTCATCAAGGTCTAGTTCCTCCACTCAAATAAACCATTGTGTTGTGGTATACCAGTAGGAGTGAGTTAAGATACTATCTCATTCTCTTTCAGGTAATCTTTGAATTTAGCAATTAGGTATTCACCTCCTCAATCACTTTAGAGGATTCTGATATATTTCCCAAGTTGCTTTTCTACTTTATTCATGAATTCTTTGAATTTTATAAAGCATTCAAACTTGTGTTTCATTAAAAACACATAGTCATATCTATGAACGTCATCAAAATGTGACAAAGTATGATTCCTCATATCTGATATCAACTATCATAAGCCTACACACATCATTTTATATGATGCCTAATAGTTCAATCACTCTTTTACTGTGTCTAATATTAGGTGTTTTAGTCATCTTACCTAATAGGCATGATTCACATTTATCATATGATTGGAAGCCAAGTGATTGCAAAACTTCTTTTAAAGAAGTTTTTATATGCACTTCAATCTCATATGGCCTAACCTGCAATGTCATAAATACAAGGTATTCAGATTATTATTAGTTTTTAAATGTTTGCTTTGCACATTGAGAATCTCATTATCAAATCTTAAAACATATAAACCATTGCAAAGTTTTGTTGTTCCATCAGCAATCGAAAATAAAAATTCCTCTTTGCCTAAAACAGACACAAAAATTAAATTTCTAAAAATAAAAGGAATATAATAACAATTCTTTAATTATAGGACTAACCTAGTGGATAATCTAAGATAATAAGTTCCTAAGACTATTGCAACATTCCTTGCTCAATTTCTAACATGTAGGTTAACCGCTCTTTTGGCAAGCAATCTACTTTATTGTAGTTCTTGCACATCAGGACAAATATAAGAACTACATCTTGTGTCTACAACCTAAGATGTAATAAGAGAATAACTTACATCAATGACAAATATATCTGAAGTAGAAGTAGTAGCTTTCTTTTTCCTTTTTTTTAGGAAAACCTTAGAATGTCGCCTCCAACAACCCGTTTTGCCAGAGAAAACGTAAACAACATTTCCTTTCCTCATGCCACCAGAAGGTTATATAGCAGTAGTAACAACTTGCTATTTTGGGCCTTCAACTTAGACTTGGTTCTCGATTTGCCCGTACCCATAGCTTTAAATACCTTAGCTTCTACCACAAGTACATTATTAGTAGCAACTTTATTCACTTCTTGCTAGCAATTTTTAGCACATATAACAACTTTCCAAGGGTCCTTTCCTTCTCATTCAGGTTAAAATTCATAATGAAATTAACCTAAAATTTAGCAAAAGATTTCAACACCAAGTTAATGATAAGCTCAATGTCTATAATGAAATCCAAGCTTGCCAACTATTCAATGTAAGTAATCATCTTAATCACATTAGGGCTAACTTAGCCTTTCTCAAAGAGTTTACAATCATACAGTATACTTAACACCTTATTACATTTGAATTTTTGTACAAATGTCATAAAACTCACGAAGGTGAGCAACAATGGATAATGCATCCATCTCCTCATGTTGCTTTTGTAGCTTAAGTGACAAAGAGGACAACATGAGATACTAAACCTCCACAGAGTCATCCAAATACTTGTTAAAGATATCATTTTCCTCATAGTGGCATTGGGACCAAGCTCATGGGGTAATAACCCCTCAAGGATATATAGCCTTCTATCCTAATGTAGTATTATTCAAAGATTTTGATACCAATCAGTGAAGTTGCTTCTAGTAAACTTATTTTTCTTTTTAAGAATTGAATGGTAAGTTGATGTTGTCATGGTGATTTTTTAGTCTATAATTATAGATTTAAAAGATATTAGTAACTTATTTAATTTATTAATACATTTAGTTAAAGATTTTAAATTAAATGTTCTCACTATTTTCTTTAAGTCAAAAACCCTTATTGTTGAACTTAGGAAGTTCTAATGAACTTTTAAGTGGATCGAGATCCCATTATATTAATTTTCCTTTTTATTTTGGCAAACAAGTTTGAATTAGCTGATTAGGTAACTATTCAAATTAATCACAAGGGCCCATGATCTCGAGTTAAGTGTTACTCCAACAAATCATGTGACTTTAATTGTGACTCTTGGTATCAGTAGAATGGATACTATATATCTCTTTGCATTGACAAATGCATTCATTTCTCATGCCTCTAACATACTTTACTTTGCTTTGATGAACAAGCAAAGTATATTAATTAAATCAAACCCAGTATAATCAATACTTGATTTTTCACCTAGTGGAAGTGTACCCTTTATTTTGGTGAACAAGGTCCTAACAAACAGGAGCTTAATCGAAGTGTCATATTGGAAGACACCAATATAATCTTATACTTAATATTTTGATTGAGAGTTTTAATTAAAAGTCTCACCAATTTTTGTCTGCATGTGAGGTGGTTATTGAAAATAAAACCTTGCATGTATTCTACAACATGAAATAAAATGTGTTGATACACAACTTTATTCTAATGTCAACCCTCTCAAGCCATAAGGGGTTTAACTGGTCAATCTAGATCTTGCTCTTAGAGATTTTCACAATTGCTCTTTCATCTTTATTCTTCAAAACGACATGACTATGTTTCTTAATTACATATTTTCTAAGAATAACAAATGAATCATCCTAATCTAATTTTACATAGAAAATCATAAATTTCAAGTTACATTCGAAGAAACTTAGATGAGAAGAGAAGTACATCAAGCAAAATTAATATAAGGCAGAACATACAAACCTTATTTTCCAAAAAAAGAAGTACATCCCAATACACATATATATTGGTCTTAAGTTGTATACCGAACACCATGCATAGACAAACCGTACATACATAAACAAAATTAAAATTAATTAATTTTAATTGTTTTAAAAAATTACATCTTCATTTCTTAAGTTTTAAAAAATTGTAATTCAATCCCAAAACCTCATAATATTATAGTTTAGCCCCTATTTGTCAAAATACGGTTAAAATTGTAAATTCAATTAAGAGCAGGTATGTAAGGCATAAACATGTTCATTCATCGTCTTATATCTAAAATTCGTGAAGATTTCAAAATTGCGAACGAGTAGACAAACTAGGAACAATTGATTAGATGCACAACTAAATTTTCAACAGGGAAAGAGCATGCATCTAAGAAGCAAGATCAATACTGCTCTCAAAACTCTAATAATGGAGAATATATGTGCACATTCACACAATAAAAAATATTGATAAACAAACGTGCTTCACCGCATGCATGATCGTTCATGACATGCTTTTTAGTTTTTGTAGTGACATGATCACCAAAAAATTTTCTCAAATTTGGCATGTCTATGTCGGGATGATGTAATATGGCACGAATGTCATCCTCACACCAATAGCAACCCTCGAAATATGTAACAATGCGTATCAATAGTGATTTTATATAATAATATGAAACCCTAGCGACAATTAAATGAATTTTTAAACCTACATAATTATCAACAAAACTTAAGCAAAAGGTTAAAAATCAAGAATCAATCATTAACATATCTTTATGATGTTTCACGATACTTAACAATTGTGTAATAACATAATCACAAATCATCTTTACAAGTTTTAAAACCAATTGATTGATATCAATATTATTACATGTATCAACATATAAAGTAATAGAATAAACCAAAAACAAGTATTAATTTCAAGAAACTATTAATGACGATAGGTTCCATACCACTACTGGGGTTTTTGGGTCACCAGATACTTGCACAATAGTTGAATGCATTACAAAAATTTAAACAAAACAAAGAGAGAAACTCAAATATCTCACCAAGATCACATTACAGTAAATAGCTTCATGAACATGCATAAACAACCATAGGGTGTTTTATTAAACAATACCTACGTTTTAAGGCTCCTCCAAAAATTTACATGGCTATTGAGATCATTATCTAACCCACAAACGAGTTAGTGTCTTAGTATCTCTGCGAAGCACAGACTTAAAGAGGTTTTACTATACAGTTAAGGCTTTGTGGATAGTGTATATCTGTATTATGAGTGGCATATGATGTCTAAGGTTTTGTTTCGAATGCCTCTAAATTCTAAAATCACATTCGTATTAACAGAATGCACCATAAATAATCGTGCATTAATTGCATACACAGTCGTTTCCCTTTACTTAGTAGGAACAGTCATTCATATCTCATGGTCGGTCATTCATAGTTCAGTAAAAGTTAAATTAGATTAAATCAATCTTTTTAGACAAGTCCAATTCATTACAAAATTCACATCACCCATATACACTAGGACTAAATCAATTCTCATGTGCACCCATAAGCTCTTTTCTTAATTGATAGTGTCAAATTTAGGTCGAATCTAGACATAAACAAAGATTGGCCTCTACATGATTATGTATAATTCGATCTTTTCGTCAGTCAATATCCTCAAGGTTAAGACATGAATGCATGTTTATCTTAGTGGCTCCTAGATATCAACTAATACATATCAATAACCAAACAACTTGGACCAGGCTATGACTTTATCCTATTATAGCCACAGATTTGAGTTGTTATGTTATCTTTCAGTATTTTCATGCGAGATATCACCTCTCATGCTTATTGAGTGAAAAATCCTATATTGATCCATTATAGCCTCCATACAAATCTCAATATGATCAATTACTATCTTTATGGTACCTCTTTTATGGCAACATGTTGGATAGTGTCAAACTATACCAACCCTTGTATAAGACAGTCTAACGACCTTAAGTCTAAGAACCACATATGACTATAAGTTAAAGGATTTATTCCTATAGACACAAAAGTAACCATTCATTTAGAAATCCTATTGCCATGTCTATCTAATAAGCATGTCTACAACGTGCATGTATATGTTACACCAAGCTGTTAACTAACAATTTTAACACATAAGAATTGTAGCCACTTCTTGGTATGGTCATTCAACACTAAGATAATATTATCATAATTACTCATGCTTTTGGTCATAGTAATATCGAGATAATGGGTGTTTCTAGAATGGTCATTTAATATGTCATATGGTTCTCATGATCAATCGCTAATCCCCTTGTCACGATTCTGCCACCCTAAAAACATATTATTCTTGCAAACATATTATGTTTAACGCTAACATGTTTGAATAATAAAAAACCTTCTGTTAATAAATGAATAAACTACATAGTCACAAATATCCAAACCGATTGGCTCTAGGGCACTAACTTAATAATTTCGATAATTATTTCATAATAGAATCTCAAAAACACATTACAAATAAGTGTTCATGCAACAATGGACAAGCATTCGTCAACACATTCCATAATTATGACAGTTGTGGTCTGTTAGTGAAAAATGCCCTCATGCATCTAATCATTTGTTTAGTCATTCACAACTCTAGAATTTTGTTAAATTTTATATATGAAGAGATGAATGATCGTCCATGCACCCTACAAGCCCATTCAAGGTAAAAATTATAGTTTTAACCTATTTGCCCAAATAAGGACTAAACTACAAAATTTTCAAACCTTTGGAGTTAAATTGCAATGATACAAGAGCGTAAAATAATTTGAACTCTCTTTATTGAATATGCCTCTAATGTTTTCTTTTCTACTTGATTTTCAATGAATGATACAAGATTCTCTTTTAACTCAGAATAGAGTCATTGACACTAAAAAGATGTAACATTCATCTCCAGATACATACTCCTACCTAAAATATGCCCTAAAAAGAAATGCATAACTAGAATAACTAATTTTGAAACTTTATAACTTAATGCATGATCATAAATTCTTAAGCGGATAAAAAGGTGCAATATGAATAATTACTGAAATAGCTCATTCATTGAAAATTCATCAATGTATAAAAAGTCTGAAAACTTAATCAGAAGTTATTATGCATGAATAAATTTTAAAAACATAACTAAATATTCAAAGTACATAAAAGGAAAAAAAGTCTAAAATGGCAGTTATACCCCTCACCTTCATACAGTTGCTTATTGAACCACTGGTTCACACATTTACCCTATTACTCACTTCTACCTATAAAATAACAAAAAATAATGCTTGAGTGAAAATACTTAGTAAGTTGGTGACCTCTTGACACCCTAAATATTCTTAAAACTGGTAAACTTAGTGTTTCATTTTTGAATCTGGATATAGTCACAACTTGGCACTCTTGTGCTTTGACATAAGCTATCTTAGTGAAAGCATAAGACATCTTATGTGTCACTATCTATCATGCCTTATGCAAATGACATATGACCTATTGGGCTAGCTATCTAAGATATCTTGGTCACACAAGAAAATAATCTGGTAATAGTCTCTTCCCTTACCACATAAACTAATCAAAACTGCTATCTAAACCATCCTAAAATGGCCTCATACTATGGGTACATATATGGTGCATCCCCCTCACCACGTTAGGAGATATTCGAAAAACCATAATCTTTACCATACACACCTGAATAAATTGGGTGGGTATACACCTTGGCATCGAGTTCATGATGTATCTCATGGGTATCTAGCCCCATTGCTTTCACAAATTTTACCACATACACAAACAGCTAGTGGCTAATTGAATGTGAACCACTTTCCTTAACTTTTTTCTAATCTTTGACTCAAATCTAACTAGGCAGGGGTTTTATGCCACCTTCCACATAGCTAGGCACTCTTTCTATCTAGCTTGTTTTCTTTATCAAATTCTTTTATCTTTTTTTTTTTTTTTTGCTTCCCTTTATTGTGCTTAAACTAGGTGTACAATAGTCTTTTTATTGACAACATGAGTTTGTGTCTAACGTGCACACTCATGTGCCTCTTTTGAATACGACATCCATTTTTTTTAAAGTCACACATAGGCGTGTGTCTCATACCACACAACCATATATGGTTTCCCTCATAACGAGCGCAAAAAAAAATGGAACTTTACTATTTTAAACTAAGGGCACACGGCCATGTATGAGACCCTACACAGTTGTATATCGTGATCTAGAGATTGCAACATGTCTTTTTTACACTTTTCAATAAACTTTTGGTGATCCAACACATATCAACACATAAAGTAAACATTTTTAAACACCTTAAACATATTTTAATCAATTTACCATATACATAACATGTATCATCAAAGATCAAAACTTATTTTTCATATCTAATAGTTATCCCACACTAAAACATCATGATCAAGATGAAATTAGAATAATCCATTGTCATAGAGGCATAGACATGAGTATAAAGATCATCATGGCACTATAAATTAACCAAGAATCAAAATTATTAAAGCATACTTTTTGAACTTATTAAAACATACTTGATTTAGCCAAGGGAAAAACCAAATTACTTGTATTCTGACATACAAGCAATTCTTCATGTGGCTACAGTGATTTCTAACAATTAATAGCTCTTTTTCGAAGACTACAAGACTCTAATTTCACTACTCTTGCATTTAGGTGCAATTGGGTGTGAATAATAATATAAAATTTAGGTTAAATGCGTTTTTTTCTTTTTGGCCTACTAAACGTGATATATAGGCACGTATGGGCTACACACAGGGTATGTCTCACATTGCACAACTAAAGCAACATTGTAATCATGATCTTATCTAAAAATTCAAATTTGCTAACGATATATGGTCGTGTATACCCTCATACACGGGCGTTTATCACTCTCAAAAACATTAATGAACTTTATTTAAATCAAGGGAAAAAAATTAAAATACCCTTGGGCTTACCTATAGATGTTACAATCCTTCCCCTTTTATATGAATTTTGTCTTTAAAATTCACTCAAAAAGTTATGCGAACCAATGTTCATATCATGTTCAACCTCTCAAGTAGCCTCTGCAATATAGTGATTCCTCTATAAAACCTTAATTAAAGGAATCTATCTACATTTGAGCTCTTAAACTCTTTTATCAAATATCTAAATTGGGCATTCTTTATATATCAAATTATCCTCGAGCTCGAAATCCTCAACTCTAAGCACATGGGTAAGGCCACTGATATACTTATGCAATAACGACACATGGAACATGTTATGAATGCAATCCATGCTCGTTAGTAATGCAAGTCAATAGACAACCTTACCTACCTGCTCTAACAACTCAAATGGCCCAAAATATCTTAGTGCTAACTTTTCTTTTCTACCAAATCTCATAAAATGCTTGTAAGTGGCTACTTTAATAAACATCTTATCACCTTATCAATAACATTGAACTCAAGGTCTCATTTCTTCTAGTCTAAATAACTTTTTTTGCAGTCTTAAACATGTTTCATCTTTTCCCTTATCAATCTGACATCCTCAATCATCCTTTAGGTCATCTATGGTCCTAAAGCCTAAGTGAAGGCATCTTTCTCTCTTATTTCATCCTAATGCAATGGTGATCTATAGTTTATATTATATAAGGCCTCATATGAAGTCATCTTGATAGTTGTCTAGTAGTTATTATTATATGCAAACTTCATTTACTAGCAACATCTCTATCCAAATGGTTCTTCTATTTAAGCAATAAGCCATTGACATATCTTCAATCACGTGCTGACTCTCTTAGTCTATCCATCTATCTAGGGATGATAAGTTGTACTAAATGTTAATTTTTGACCTAAGGACCTCTACATACTCTGTTAAAAAGTTAAGATGAACCTAGTGTCTAAGCCCAAAACTATCATTTGGGGTACCTCATAAAGCTTGACTATCTCCTTAACTTATATATCTGACCCAACTAATCTATACTTGTGGTGTCTTTAACTCCAATGAAATGTGTTGACTTAGTCAGTCAGTCAACTATGACCAATAAAGAATTATATCCTCTTCTAACCATAGACAATCTAACCATAAAGTCTATCGAGATATGTTCCCATTTCCACTTTGGAATACTGAGAGGCTATAACAATCCTGATGGTCTTTGATGTTTAGTCTTAACTTGTTGATATACTCAACACTTAGCCACAAAGTCTGTTATATCTTTCTTCATACCTAACCACCAAAAAAATTTTCTCAAATCTTGGTATATCTTTACACTTCTAAGGTGGGTAGTGTAAAGGAAACTATACATCTCGATAAGAATCATGTCCTTCAAACTTTGATCTTAGGGAATACATACTCAATTGCTGAATCTCAAAATACCCTCTATAACATTGAAATCTAGCTCAGTATCCCCAGTGGCTCTCTGTATTAATTAGACACATAAATCATCTAATACATGGGCCACACGAATCTTATCCAAAAGGGTTGACTGAATTTACTAGTTTGTCAACTACCCTATGATTACCTCTATCTACTTTCTCACCAACTCTTACTATAACTCTCAGTAAGCAATAATCTGAGATAAAACTACTTTTCTACTCAGAACATCTATAACTATGTTGGCCTTGCCCCAATGGTATTTGATCTTACACTCATAATCTTTCACCAAATCCAACTACTATCTTTGTCTCGTATTAAGCTCCTTCTAAGTACTTAAGGCTTTTGTGATCTATGTATATATTACTTTTGACCCTACATAAATAATGTCATCATATCTTAATAGCAAACATGACAATTGCCAACTCAAGGTCTTGTGTGGAGTATCTAGTCTTATAATCTTTCAACTAACAAAAGGCATATGTTATCACTTTACCCTTGTGCATCAAAACGGCTCACAAGTCTTAATGAAAGGCATTTGTGTACAAATCATAGTCTTTAGCTTTGGTAGACAAAGATAAAATGGGAGATGCTATCAACCTTTTCTTTAATTCTTAAAACTCTACTTGCAAGTATCCAACCATCTCAAGTAATATCCCTACGAGTCAACTTTGTAAGCAATTGGGCTAACTTGGTGAATTCATCAACAAATTGCTTGTAATAACCTACCAACCCGAGAAAGCTCTTAACCTTTTTTGTTGTCTTAAGCCTTTGCCACTTTAATACAACCCTAATTTTATTGGAATCAACTGAAATGTCATATATCAAGACCATGTGTCTAAGGAAAGCCACTTTGTCGAACTAAAACTCGTACTTAGAAAACTTAGCATATAATTGTCTCTCCCTTAATCTCTGTAGCACAAATATCAAATGTTATGCATGCTCTTCTCGAGTCCTAAAGTACACAAGAATGTCGTTTATGAATTCCACCAAAAACCTGTCTAAGCAATCTTGAAACACCATGTTCATTAAGTCCATAAATACTATTAGGGCATTGTCAAACCAAATGGTATAACCACAAACTCATAATACCTCTATCTAGTTCTAAATGCTCTCTTAGGTATATCTTGCTCAATAACCTAATGATAACCTGATCTCAAGTCAATCTTGGAGAATACTGAAACTCTCTTAAGTTGGTCAAATAAGTCATTTATCCTCATAAAGGGATACTTATTCTTCACTTTTACTTTGTTCAAATTCTTATGGTCAATACATATCCTCATCGATCTATCTTTCTTCTTTACAAATAGGATCAGTGCATCGTAGAGTAAGTGGCTTGATTTGATGAAACCATTATCTAATAGTCAACTGTTTCTTTAACTTCTGTAGTTCTGTTGTGGCAATTTTATATGGTGTCTTAGAAATTGGCATTATACCAAAGGTGAACTCAATACTAAACTTCACCTCTCTTTCTGGTACTAACCTTGGAAAACTATCACAAAAAATATTTGAGAATTTTTGCACCATTAGAGTATCTTTCATACCTAAAACAATCTCATTTGATTTATGTATTATATATGCCAAATAAGTTATGTTACTTAACATTTTTTAGCCTTGACATTGTTAATCATCATGCTGAGAACTCGGTTCTCTCTAAAATTAAACTACTCATCACTATCAAAGTTAAACTAAACCTTTTTTTTTTTTACAATCTATCTCTACTTCATATCTGCTTAAGAAATCCATACCAAGAATCATATCAAAGTCTAGCATGTCCATCATAATCATATCAATAACCAATTCTTTGCCTCCCAAAAAAACTATCTCTCTAATCAACATGTTATTACTAAGAACTCTATCTCTATTAGGTATCTTTATACTGATCTATAAGATTGTTGTGGTCTCCAACCCTAATCTCTCTATTATGCTTATAACAACGAAGTAATGTGTAGCACCAAAATTAATTAAAGAATATAAAGGATATGAGTGAAATACTAATTAACCTATCACTACTATCGAGCTAACCTTAACCTAATTCTAACTGATTACATATATTTGGCTTGTCATCTCCTAATTGTCTACTCTACTAAGGCTGGTGTTGTTAGGGTTGTGTACTATCTAACAAAATGGTTAAGTTACTTGCTCTTGTAACATACTTTGTGATCGATGAGACACTCTTCAACATGTCTTCATTCATATCTAGGACAAGTAAGAAGATTATCTCGCCTTGGCTAATCCTCTTCCCTCTATTTTTTACCCCTGTAGTTTTTCTTATTTCTTGATTAGAAAGGTCTTTTGCCTTTAGGTTCTCTACTACCCCAATCTTACTACCACCCTCTTAACTACCATCTGTAATCATTTGACTCTGTCTTTTAACTTAGGCTACTAGCACTGGCTGATTTGATACCCCTCTATCTCAAGCTTTCTTATATCTCATGGCCTCTGACCTTAGTGCTTTGTCAAGAACCTCTTATAATAATCTGGGAGGATTATCTCCTATTATAACATGTTTGGTAATATCTTATCTGAGTCCACCAAGGAATACCTCTAGCTTACCTTTATCCAGTTGGTTACTCCTAGAGCATACTTTGCCAAGAAGTTTATCTTAGCATAAAACTCTTTTATTGATATATTACCTTGCCTCAAGTGAAAGAAATCTTAAACCTTCACATACATAACATCTACAGATAGGTACTCTCTCTCATAGGTTTATCTAAAGTCAATCCAATTCATTTTTAATACTCGAGAGGTCTCACACAATATCTACCACTATACCTTTGCATCATCTTTAAGTAGAAGGTTGGTATACTGGATCTTATCTACATCTATCATGATGTAAATCTTTATGACATCCTTAACTGCTTCCAACCATTCGTTAGTTGGTAACCCATCGACATGACACTCCTCTGAAGTCAAGAGGCTAGTGTTTACCTACTAGACTATAAATAGGGTGAGCCTAACCTTTACTGCCACTTACTACCTCCACTTTGTCTTGTTAGAGAAAAATCTTCATGACTAGAGGTTGTCAAGCATCTATAGAGCATGAAGTAGGTGTCTAACAGACTCAAATGTCTCTCTATTTTGTCTCAAAATATCCTCAACTATATATCAAATAGCCTAATTGTCTATTTTGTCTTAAAATACCCTCGTGCAGCTACTCACTAAACTGTTGGCTCTTCTACATGCCTTACTACTCACCTCTACCTACAAAACAACAAAAAGGAATACATGAGTAAAAACACTCAGTAAATTAGTGACATCCTAACACTCTGAATATTCTTAAAACTAGTAAACTTAGCATTCCATTTGTGAATTTGAATATGGTCACAACTTGACACTCTCATGCTTTGACATAGGTCATCTATAAAGATTACTAAGGCCTAAATTAAAATCGACATATTTGATATCCTAGTGAAAGCATAAGACAACTTACATATCACTATCTGTCTTACTTTACACACTTGGCATACGACCAATTGGGCTAGCTATCTAAGATACCATGGTCACACAAGAAAATAATCTAGTAGCAGTCCTTTCCTTTACCACATAAGCTAATCAAAAATGTTGTCTAAACTATCCTAGAATGGCCCCATATTGTGGGTACATATATGGTGCATCCCACTGACCATATGAGAAGATATCTGAAAAGTCACAATCTTTACCATGCACACCTAAATAAACTGGGTGGCTATACGTCTTGGCTTCGAGTGCACGATGCATCTCATAGGTATCCAACCTTATTACTTTCACAAATCTTACCACACACACAACTAGTAGCTAATTGAATATGAACCACTTTCCTTAAATTTTTTTATTTTCAATCCAAATCTGATTCAATCAAGGTCTCATGTCACATTTCACATAGCCTCGTACTCCTTTTATCTAGCATGTTTTCTTTGCTAAAGTCTTTTATCCTTTTCTGTTTCTTATGTTTCCCCTTTATTATGCTTAAACAATGAGTAAAATAGTTTTTTTATTGACTACACAGGTATGTGCCTAAGGTGCAACCCCATGTGCCTCTTTTGAATATGGCATCCACTTTTGGAAAGTCACACATTGCATCCATTTTTTTTTTCATGTGTATAACTAATTCTATGAAGCATGGAATTATGTGGCTTGATGGTCTCTTAACAAGGGATGTTTACCCTCAGGACGAGCATGAAAACTGTGAAACTTTCCTATTTTAAACTAGGGAAACACGGGCATGGATGAGACCATACACAGCCATGTATCACGATCTGGAGATCGCAACCTACTATTTTCTGCATTGTTCCAGCTAACTTTTAGTAATCTAACACATATCAACACATAAAGTAAACATCTCTAAACACCCCAAATATATTGTTATCAATTTATGGCCTACATAACACATATCATCAAAGATCAAAACTAATTTTTCATATCTAATCTTTAGCTACACTCAAACTTCATGATCAAGACAAAATCAGAATAATCAATTGTCACAAAGGCATAGACATGAGTATAAAGATCATCATGGCACCATAAATCAATCAAAAATCAAAGTTATTAGAGCATATTTTCTAAACTTATTAAGAAATACTTGATTTAGCCAAGAGAAGAACCAACTTACTTTTCTTTCAACATACAAGCAATTCTTCACATGGCTATAATGATTTTTGATTCTCGATGACTCTTTTTTAATGACCGCAAGACTCTCCTCTCACTGCTCTTGTGTTTAGGTGTGGTTGGGTGTGAAGAATAATATAAAATTTAGGTTAAACACACTTTTATTTTTGCCTCCTGGACACAATACACAAGTGTGTATAAGCTATACACATGTGTATGTCGTGTCACACAGCTAAGGCAACACTCGACCTTGTCATGATCGTGATCTTACAAAAGATCTCTGAATTTGTTATGTAAAGTCTAAGAAATGGGTCCTCTTAAGCAACAGTCTCTGATTTTTCAAAAACTCCTCAACACTTCTAAACTTTAAGGGGGCGTTTGGTTTGGGTAATGTTTGATTACTAAAATAGAAAGATTACGTTGAAGATAGATTACTTAGAAGATTACTGGGTATAAATGATTACTATGTTTGATAAAATTTTATAGGTATAAATAATTATTGTGTTTGGTTAAAGGTAATAAAAGATTACTAGTAAATTATTTTACTTAAATACCCTTGAATATAATTATTTTTAAATATTTTTTATATTATTTGTCATATTAATTAAAAATAATTTATTTTTATCTTAAAAAATTAATAAATAATAATTTTTCTATAATAAACTAAAGATTACCTCAGTAATCTTTAAATACCTAAGGTGAAGATGGTAATCAGATTACTACCTATATTACCTACCACGTCAGTATTGGTAATAGAAGATTACTGTAATCTTTTATTACTGACAAACCAAACAAAGGAATAAAAGATAGATTACCAAGGTAATCTTATATATCCGTAACCAAACACACCCTAAGGGATATATCTTTTGTCTTCTTATACTTGGAATGGGTATTCAAGTACTCTAAAATGAGCATTGCATGCTTTGTTAAATTTGTCCATCATTGGCAGAATAGCAAACGATCTTATTCTTTGTTGAAAATTTTGAAGATTACCTTGAGAGATAGTTGTTCCAAATGTGAAATGGGTGTTATGAACTTGGAATTCAATTGTTTTTCAAAATATCTAGACCCTTGAATGGCTTCCTTAAAATGAGCTCATTCTTGACTTGAAATATTCTAAAACAGGTGTTCATCTTCGTTTGCAAGCATTCCATTCTCTATTCTTAAATTTTGGTCAATTTTTGGCAAAATAAGTGATGACAAGAGAATGAAGTAGTTCCTTATTGAACAAGTCTTCCAAGCACTTCAATTTAGCATTTTAATGCTTGAACAAATTGTTCATGATATCATTCATGCCTCAAAAAATTTTTAGCCCTTTCAAAATACATGTGGGTCAACAATATGGAAGAGCTTTTGGTAAGCCCTCATTGTAGTGTCAAATTGTTGGTGATGAAAAGTAATATGAACTATTTGAGGAATTTAGTGCAAAAGATGCAAAGAGACACTAAATATGGATGAATAATCGTTTTTAACGTGGTTCAATTATCAATACCAAGAGTCTACGTGCATAGTAATGATATTATATGAGTCATGTATGTGGGAATTAGTATTACAATGTTGTAATGCTAATTGAGTGATAGAAGTGTTTCTCCCTTATCCCTTTCTACTACTAAGAATTTATACTAGTAAAGTCTAAAATTATATGTATAATTGTTTATATGAAGTGTAAAAGTTCGTGGTTTGATGGGCTCAGAAGATGAAGGTCTAGGAGGCCATAGTATTGCATTCATTTTTGAAATCTTTTTTTTTTTTACTTTTGTGAATATTTTTAGAAATTTTATTATATTTGAAAAGGTATTTAATAATATTTTTTTTAACGTATGTATAACTGATTTTGTGAAGTGTGGAATTATGTGGCTTGATGGCCTCTTAACAAAGGATGTTTACCCTCATGCTAAATTGTTGGTTATTATTCCTGCAGCTAGTCATTTTTTAGGATGTCACTTCATAAATTTGGTCAATAAAGAATTTTATGGTATAACACCAAGTGGTTGGTAGTTTATATTTAGTGAAGATATTAGCAGAGATAAAAATAAGAAAACATATTAAGAATTTTGTTAAACAATCCATTGAAGTATTAAATGCGATTCATGGTTTTATAGATATATAATATGTTATGCTCTGATGAATGAGTTTCATTTCTATCTTTTGTTTTTGTAGTCTTATGCATAAAACCCTTTTCATTACCACTCCAACAGCTTCTTAGAGGCTAACAGAGGATCTAATAAGATAAAAATGAGTGGTTCATAGCATCACTTAAAAAAATTAAATAAAATATAAAACGTTGGCAAGGGAGTTGGGGTGGGTTGGGGGATGCAGCGGTACCAGTGAGTGAGAAGAGACTGTGAGAGCGGCGAGAGCGTGAGATTTCTATTTTTTTTTTTTTTTTTTCTAGGGCTTCTGTTTTGTGCCGTTGTTGTAGGAGCCGTCTATTTATTGTTAACTAATTAAGTTAAATAATACTGTGTTGAATTTTATATTTCAAACTTGGTCCCAATTAGAAGCCATCGTCTTGCTATATTATTTATATACATTGTAAAAATGTGAGTTCGATTCAAAACCATGAAAACAGAGCCAAATCAACAAGATAAGCTTTTCCTAAGCATTCATACAGTTTCCCTTTACCCTGCACACTATACCGACATTAGACAAGCAACCTAGGTCGTCATCTCCCAATCCCTTAAATCACATTCATTACATAAAAGGCCCAGCTACATAATACATATCCAAAATGCAGGAGAAAAGTTAATCAACAACAAATATTCAGATTGATTGCCAATCATAGAAAAAGCCGGCCCAAAATTAACAATAACATAAATAATTTATAACTCAGTTGAGAAAACAACTCAAACCAAAGCTCCACGGTCAAGCTTTTATTACTCCAACCTAATAATATAAAGGGAAAAAAACAAAAGATGCCCCTAAAACTATGCCTGAGAATGGGACAAAGCTAAGGTTATACCGCCATTCACTCATAATTCATATAACACATGACCAGAAGTCTCAAACATCTTCATTTAGTTTAGTATTTGTAGTCCTTGACATGGAGAGACTCAGCAGCACCCTCACCGAGCTTAGCATCGCCCTTGTAAGAGCCAAGGGTGGCCTCTGAGTTGGCCTTGGCCCTTGTGAGGAATGCAGCCTGCGCCTTCTGCACATTCTCCTTCTTTCCTCCCCATGCCTTGAGAGTACTCTGCTGAAGTGCACGTCCAAAAGAGAATGAAAGTGACCATGGTTTCTTTCCCTTGAGTTTGTTCATTGCATTCAGGTTGAGGGTAGCTTCCTCCTCACTCTGCCCACCAGACAAGAATACAATTGCAGGAACTGCAGCAGGCACAGTGCGCTGCAAGGCACGCACAGTGTACTCAGCAATCACCTCTGGTGCAACCTTGGGAGCATCAGATCCAGGGGTAACCATGTTGGGCTTCAAGAGGGTACCTTCAAGCATAACATGGTGGTCATTCAAAGCCTTGTAACATGCAGCAAGAACACGTTCAGTCACAGCAGCACACTTGTCAATATCATGGGAACCATCAACAAGGATTTCAGGCTCAACAATGGGGACAAGACCATTCTCCTGGCAGATGCTTGCATATCTAGCCAAACCGTAGGCATTCTCATGGATGGCTAATTCAGATGGCTCATTTGGACCAATCTTCAGAACAGCACGCCATTTAGCAAAGCGAGCACCAGCTTCGTAGTATTTAGCACACCGCTTACCAAGATCATCAAAACCCTGGGTGGTGGTTTCACCATTCGTTCCAGCAAGTTCAACAGTACCCTTATCAACCTTGATACCAGGGAGGACTCCACCTTCCTTCAAGACATCAACGAAGGGCTTGCCTGAACAATTACACTAATTATTATCTAATGAAAACCCACAAAATTAACTCAGAAAACAATGATATCAAAGGGTTTGAACACCATACCGTCAGCAGTCTTCTGATAGAGGGTCTCCTCAAAGAGAATGACTCCACTGAGGTACTGAAGGGCACCAGGCGTGCAGAAAAGAAGCTCGCGGAGATCGCGCCTGTTGGTTTCATTGTTCTCGACATTGATGCTGGATAGACGCTTGCCAATGGTGCCAGTTGACTCATCAGCAGCAAGAATACCCTTTCCAGGGGTGCCAATGTAGGCAGCATTTGTAGCAAGCTCCTCTGCATTATTTCAAAAATGACTATTAGAAGAAAACTATATTCAAAGTTCCAAAGAGCAACTAATTCAATTTCTGTTCTCAATCATCAGTTTATAAGCCACAATAACTTCATTGTCAAAAAATCATCATCTTATATCATAAATCACGCAACTTTAAATTTAGATTAATTGACTCCTAGACACATAATTAAAGAAAATTAGATCTAAAAACGTCAAGGAAACATTAATTGCCTGACCACAATACATTACAAGATCCAAACTTATGTACTCAGAACACGAGCAACTTGCTTCGAATGCTCCAATAGATCACACATCTAAGTTTTTTTTTTAAAAAAAAAAACCACAGAAAATAAATTTAAAGAATTATAAAGTATATTTGTTATTATTTTACATGACAAGGCATACAAATTATTAAGAAATACAAAAACTAGTTTTAGATCCAAGCAATCGTATACACTAGAACAAAAGATGCAATAAAAGTATTACAGTATAACACTAAAACACACAAATTCATAACCCTATAATTAACAAGTAAAGAAAATTCATTCGCATATTTACTAATCGGAGGCTTTATTTATTTATTTATATATTTAATTACATACATACCATAAGAATCTAAGAATTAGAACCGATTTGAAAACAACTCTTAAAAAAAAAATCGAAACGAATCTAAAACTCCAAGTAGATCATACAATCAAACGACATAAAAATATACTAAATGATGAAAACAAATCCCGAATAGAATCAGATCTTAAAATAAAGATCATACAACGGACAGATCTAAACAAGAAAGCGCAAAAGAGATTAATCCATCCAAGAAAATTTATACGATAGATTGATTGATACAGGTAGAAGAGAACAGAAAAGTAGAGCAGAAAGAGAGAAAACTACCGGCGTATTTGCCCTTAAAGCAAGACATGATGTCGGATTGTAATAGAGAGACTTGAAGAAGTTGATGAAGATTTGAGAAGAAAATAAATAAAAGAGACAAACAGGGCTATGGGGTTTTATAACGTAGAAAAGGTTAGGGTAGATAGAGAAAGAGTGCGTATAGGAAAGAAAGGGATACATCGAGATTGTCGATTCCCCCTTTGTCTTGTCTGCCACGTAATGGCGTCTTACAGTTACGTTTCACCTCCTATTTCGCTTTTACTCTTTTGTCCCTTGTCCCTTGGGCCTCGTTCCGTTGAAATTAATTTAGTAATTTGAATCACATGACAGTCTATATTTTAGTTCTTCAATTTTAAAGGTTGTTATTGATTTTCAGATCTAAAATTACCCTGAATAAGTTTTACTCTTTCCTTCACAATTTTTTTCTCCTCCGTTTTCTCCTCTTCCTCCCTTTTTTTTTTTTCACCTCTCAGCTACCTCCTTTCTGCTCCGGTTAATTCTCTCCTTCTCTCTCTCTTTCTCTTTATTTCTTCCTCTCATTCTTTGTCTTCCTCCACCCGAGTATGGACAATGGTTGAACCTTCCCCCGTTAACCAAACCTAATGTTTCGTCGTTGTGACCCAAATCAATGATAGGGTTGTATTTCAGTCAAATCCGATTAAAATTTTGTTAGAAATAAGAAAAATGGAGTTCGATGAGTCTTAAAAGATAAGAACTTGAGTTTGATATAACAGGGTGATATTTGAGTTTAACTCACATGAATTCGATATTATAGATGCAAGCTAAAACTCATGCAAATCGAGTTTGAGCATAATAAACTTGGAACAAAATGACATCATTTTTACTATAAATTATAATACAAGACAATATCGTTTCACTTAACTAATATAACACTAGTGTAAAATGATGTTATTTTAAATTAGTCAAAACTCTTTTGTTTTATCTATTTATGCATTACTATAAATTCTGATAATTATAATACAGAATCGGAACTGATCTGAACTAGAATCAGAATCAAATTCTGATGATTTGGTTCAGATTTTTCTTTTTTTGAACTATCGAACCACCGGTTCAAAAATTCATGAACCAGTGGTTCAATAATTTAATTTAAAAAATAATTAATTTTAAATAAAAATCATTAAAATTTTGGAATAATTTTTTATTTTTAAATTTAAAAAATTTTAAACTTGAAGTCCCCCACAAATTTTGGAAAGGCAGCAGCCTTTGCAAATACGGTCGTTAGGCCTAATAGTTTTTTCATTTTTCATTTTTTATATAAAATTTTATTTATAAATACCCACCCAATCTTTCAAATTTCTCATTTATTTATTCTCATTCTCTCTCAATACTTTTTCAATCTTTTAATCAAATTCACTTAAATTCTCTCTTTATTTTTATCCATTCCAATTTTAATTTTTATAATTTAATTATTATTATCTTTCTATTATACAATTTCATTATTAATTATAAAATTTATCTCTATAATTAATTTTATTTATTATCTATTATTATTATTTTCTCATTATCTTTTATAATTAATTATATAATTAATTTTTTTATTATCAAAAAAGATAAGTAGTGAAAATTTTTCACGTAATAGGAGATTTGGTCAATATTCATATACATCAAATGTGAATAAAGATTAATTTGTGAAAGATTTTTTAACACAAAAAAGTAGAAGTCAATATGTGAAAGTGGAGCTACAACAACAACAACAAGTGGAGATGGAACAACAACCATAAAAATTTTTTATCTCTAATATTTTGAAAATTCATTTAAAAAATACATAAAGAATATGATAATTTTGAAGTTGTTTGAAATTATTGTAAGCAAATTTATAAATTTAAATAACGATGTGGATATAGAACATTCAAAAGATACTTGGAATCGAAGCATCTAAAAAAAATTAGGCATAATAGAAGCCAAAAACAAATAACCAAGTATAATTCTCCACATAAATTTCTATTTGTTTATAATGATAATAAAAATAAAGAAGAATTTACAAAAATGGTATCAATAGTGAAGGATCAAATGCCTTAAAAAAGGGGGTGAATTAGGCAATTTAAAATATTTTTTACCGAATTAGAAGATTAAACCAATTTATTCAAATAAATGAATGTTGTCTATTTTTAATGCAATTTATGAGAATAACAAGAATATTTCAAATAATCAATACAATCAAAAGAACATAATACAAAGTATAAGTTTAAGGGAAGAGAAAATCAAACACACGATATATAGTGGTTTGACACAACCCAGCCTTCGTCCACTCCTCCAAGCTATCTTCTTTGAAGTATTCCACTAATCTTTGGTTGACAAAAACTCAACCAAGTTTTTCTTCACAACAAAATAGTTTCTAATGTGTTATTACCTTTTACAAATGCTAGAGCTCAATTTCTCTCACTCAAAAATTTTCTAATCTCTTTAAGAGTGAACCTCACTCTTTTATAGTACGAATTTTAGTTTGAATTAAAAATATGATCTCTCTCAAAAAGTGTATATGAGAGATTAAACTTAATCTAACCCAATGCAAATAAAATTACAAAGTATATGAGCAAGAGTTTTGATTAAAGAAGAGAATTTGCAAGTGAATAATTCAAAACTAATTTGCTCTCAAATATATGAAAGTTCTTGGTGGCAAAAGTCCTTTACAAATGAATTTGATTGGGTTTATATAGGGGAAAATAAGGAAAGTTATCATTGTGCACAAAAACTATCCGTTTTAATTTTCTAGAGAACGCAATGATTATGCAATAATTTGTGGTGTGTTAAATACTAGCTTAGGATTGTGTTTAAAAAATTATGGTAGAAAAATGTAGGGTGTATTTTGACATTATAACCATAGGGGGTGAAATAATATTTTCTAATGCGATGTGTTATTTAGATATTAGATTAGACTATGTATAGAGTGAAACAATATTTTACAATGTGATAATGTTATTAGATATTAGACCATGCATAGAGTGAAGTGAGATTTTACAATGCCAGGTTATTTAATATTTGACAATGTAAAGGGTACATAGTGTTTTACTCAAAAATTGAGGGCTAAATAATATTTTTCAAATTTCATATGTTTTTTTTAGATGAGACACTATTAGTTATGAAACACAAAAAATCTTCCAAATGAATGTAATTGATATAAAATAGCGGATAAATTGATATTTTACTATGTAGGGGTAAAGAATATTTTATGATATGGGGGTAAAGTGATATTTTTTAAAATTAGTGTAAAATTATTTATAGTATATTATTAGTTACAATACCTAGTAGAATTTTGAAATAAGTGTAATAGATATTTTACTATGAAACTTTAAATCTTTAAAGTCATGTAACCCAAGCCTCCTTAAAACCTAAAACCCTAAAATCGTACCACCCCTTATACCTAAAAACCCTTAAATTGATTTTTTTTGCTCATGGTATCTGATGATTATATCTGTAAATTTTGTTATGAAGTTTTCTGATAAATTTTGTTATTAATATTGCTCATTGTAGGATTGTTTGAAACGGTACATTACGCTTTAGTTCGATATGGAAAGGAACGAATAGAAAGTGATGAAAATATAATTAAATATGTTGATGGTAATAAAAAAGTGATTAAAATTTCAAGAAACACAACATTTGAGAGATCAATCTAGATGTTGAGCGAAAAGTGTCATATCGATCAGAGGCTAAACAACATTTAACTAAGCATAAAACCAAAATATCTTAATAGTGGCAGCCTTATCAATATTGAAAATGATGAAGATGTCAAGTGTCCTAATGGCCTATCTAACATCTATAGTGAATGTGTTCTAGTTTTTGTTAAAACCACTTGTAAGTTTGTACATGTTTCAAAAGAAATCAGTAGCTTTGATGTTTAATAGGCACATCATGGCGTACACAGGTTAGAGCAAGATTATGATGTATAACAAAGTGATGGTTTACAAGGAGGTGAGCTGAAATTTATGTATAAGATCATGATGATGGTTTAGCAAGGGTTCAAAATGTCGGGTTCAATCTAAAACAAGAAATTTGTGAGGAAGACTTTGTAGTTTTTCATGCTATTAATCTTGATGTATTGTATAGTGTAGATGAATGAGTTCATGACAACAAAGAAAAAGTTTCAAATTAAAGTGCCTTTAATTGGAATAAAATTGATGATATTTCTATTGATGAACTGAAATTTGAGAAGAAGACACATTTTAACTATGAAACAAGAGCTACGAGTAATTTCTAGCATGCAAATCCTTTGTATGATACCATCGATAATCTAGTACTAGAAATCGAGAATATTTCAGTTGACACATTTCATTGGCTAACTAAATTCTTTAACTAGTCATCCACATCCACTAGTAGATGAGTGTAAAGAGATAGAAATTCTCTTAAAGTTGGTGATATATTTTAGAGTAAAAATAATTTGATTGATGCATTAAGCCGACATGTTATAGAGAATGGATATCAGTATAAAGTGCACAAGTGATCAAAAGACAAATAAGAGGTGAATTGTCTCTATGAGTAATGTAAATGGCAAACACAAACACCAAATATGAAAAAATAGTGACCACTTAGAGATGCATTACATAGAAACCAAACACACATGTCTTAGAGATCAAATAATACCACATTATAGGCAAGCTGGGGCTAAAGCTTTATGCCAAATATTGAGGACAAGATTTGCATTGGTTGATTATGTGTATCAACCTAATGAGATCATTATCAACATCATCAATAAGTATAAAATCAATATATCATATGTACTAGCATGGTGGGTAAGAAACTATGCACTACAAGCATTGAGGGGCAACAAGAAGGGTTATTTGTGTTATTACTAGATTATTCCTACAACTTAGTGTGTTGTAATCCAAGGACTATGACGCATAGAAATGGATGAGCAACAATGATTTCAATACTTTTTCATGGCTTTCGGTCGTAGTATCCATGCATTCCAATGACACATTCCCCTAGT
This sequence comes from Mangifera indica, assembly GCF_011075055.1. Taxonomy (NCBI): domain Eukaryota; kingdom Viridiplantae; phylum Streptophyta; class Magnoliopsida; order Sapindales; family Anacardiaceae; genus Mangifera; species Mangifera indica. The sequence continues at coordinate 6,459,873 of NC_058154.1, forward strand.
TATTTGCGTTCATGTTGTCTGCTTAAAGGGTCGATATATGAAACATTTATTTATCGTTGTGGCATTGGATGGTAATATTTAAGCCTCTTTTGCATAATAAAGCCTTTCCAAGTTTGTGCTTCACATGGATACCAAGACACTGCCTCATTTGTAGGTTGAATAATGATCTCAATAGTCATGTAACATTTTGGAGGAGTCATCAAACACATGTATTGTTTCATAAAACACTCATTGGTTGTTTTTGCATGTCCATGAAGCTATTTATTGTAATGTGATCCTAGTAAGGAATTCAGGTTTCTATTTGTTTGTTTTGTAAATTTTTTTTTTTTTGCAATTTATTTGGTTGCCCTGTTGGTATTTAACAAACCGAAAACCCAACACTATTAGGATACATTAACCACTTTGTGAAAAACAAATGGATCATCTTGTGGTTTACATCTCAAGGAGGTCCAAAACAAGGTTGCCTTAAGCAAAGGTAGGATTATACTCGTATACGGTACCATCCTACTACCAAACATCTTTGGGCTGATAGTGTAACTCTTGGACAAGTTGTACACTGTAATTATCCAGTCTTTAAAGTCCACAATGCCTATCACCCAATGTTCATTGCCAAAGTTTATTAGGATGAAAACATGCAAATATTGACAAATAACAATGAAGAGAAGTTTATTTATTATATGTCACACTTTTAGGTAAATCCCACATTAGTAGAATACGAGAAAGATGTTAGGTTGTGTGTGCATCCCACATTACTTAAATATGCTAAGATGATACTGGTTAAAAAATATATGAGATCCTAAAGTTGTCAAAACACATTTTAGGTTGCAAAACCCATAAGTAAATCCATGATGAACTATGCATCTAAAGTGGACAATATCTTGACAGTAGACTAGGTTATTAGACGGAGATATCACAAATTGTATCATAACTACTCTACGTGTCTTCTTGAACTATGATGGGATAAACCTCAATGAAGACATTGTGTCTCATAAAAAAGGGTTTATATGACACCCTTAAGAAAATTCTATAGTAACAAAATATGAGAGAGATGTTGAGTTTGTGTGTACATCTTACATCGCTTAGTGATGCTAAGATGATACTATTTAAATCGCTCATAAGCTCTTTAAGCTATCAAGACATGTTTTGGATTGTAAAGCCCATAAACAAAACTATGATAGATTATATGTCCAAAGTTGATAATATCTAAACAGTGGGTCAAGTTATTGAACTAGAGATATTACAATAGGTCCTTTCGTTATCCGAGGTGTTTTTTATGATGATGACTAGTATCGTCAACAATGATTGTCAAATGATTTTGCATTTCTATTAGTTTTACCCCTTTAAAAGTTTTGAAATTCTTATTTAAAAATTAAAATTTAATATGTTTTTAATATTAGAAAACCTTGTTTTAAAATTTACATGTATTTATTTTCTTACATTTTTTTATAAAAGTAAAAGTAATTTAAAATTAAACAAAACAAACAATTTAATAGATTTTATCTAAATTTCATTATTTTGAAATTGCGCATAAATGATTAAAGACACACTCACTAGGAAGCAAAACTTTGAATTTAAAGTTGAAACAATCCCAAATTAACTCTAAAACATACAAGTTTTACCGTTTTTATTTTTATTTTATTTCTCATAGTCTTGTTGCTTGAAAGACCCTAAAGATTTTCATATCTGAATTGTTTATAGTATTATTCTACTAAGAAAATTATAATAAACCAATGTTGACAAACCAACATATTAATGTTGCGATATATAAAATTAGATAGCATGGAATACAACTGTATAATATTATACCAAAATAAGAGTAAGAGTGTGTTTATTGTATTTTGTATTGTATTAAGTTGTATTTATTTGAAAATAATTTATCTAAATAATTCACATAGAAATATATACAACATGTTTGATTAATAATTAATGTAATCAAAATAACTTATAAATATAGAGTGTGTTTTGATTTAATCATAAATTATACAATTGATAACAACATCAATGTGAGTTATTCATATGTTCAATATTCCATTAAGGTGTTATTGTATATTTAAATTAATTCAGTGTACATTACTATAGGGGTACATTGACAAAATAATGACTATAATAAGTGTTAAGAATTGAATTGGATAAAATTTGAATATATTGTAGATTGATAAATGATTAAATATATACATGAGTTTTATGAATGCACAAAAAAAGTAAATCATATACGATTGGAAAATCAATAATAGGAAAATCAATAAAAAGAAAATATTATAAAATATTCTGAATATATTTAGAGTATATTCAAAGATACTTTTAACATCCCCTTCAAACTCAGATGGACATAGAATTTGCTAACTTAATTTTGTGATATAAGTGGTGAAAATGTCATGGAGGATGAATCTTGGTGAAGATGTCAACTACTTGATCAATAGATTGTGCAGAGGCAAGATGAAGGGTGTCATTGACCAGATAATGGCTAACAAAGTGATAATCAATCTCAATATATTTAGTGCGTTCATGGAAAAAAAACATTATAAGCAATCTGAATGACATTTCGATTATCATAGTAGATGTTTGTAGCTTTGGATTGAGAGACTCTCATATCTTATAACAACTACCAAAGTCAAAAAAGCTTGGAAATAGTGTCTACAAATACTTTATACTCTACTTTTGTGCTTGAATGAGAAATGACTGTTTGTTTTTTACCATGTCAAAAGAAGAGAGAATCTTCAAGAAAGAAGCAATAACCTATGGTGTAACATTTATTTGATGGATCTCTTGCCTAATCAACATCAGAATATGAACATAATATAAGTAAAGACTCAACAAAAAAATAAAGACCATGAAACGAAGTATTTTTGATATATCGAAGGATATAAAACATTGTTGCAAAGTGGGTAGTATGAGGAATAACCAATAATTGACTAACAATATGAACAACATATGTTATATCTAGTCGAGTAGAGGTTAAATAGATAAAACTTCTAACCTATCATCTATAAAGAGTAGGATAATCAATAATAGCTCCCTTCATAGAAAAAAGCTTGGCATTGGCTTCAAGTGAAGCGTTGGTAGTTTTATTATCTAACAAGCCAACGCGAGATAAAAGATCAATAACATAATTCGCTTGATATAAGTAATAACCAATACAATTAGAAGAAACTTAAAACCCAAGGAAATAACTCAAGTGGCTAAGATCTTTTATTTTAAACTGTAAGTTGAGAAACTGTATTAACTTTGTAATACCCCATATATTATCACCAGTAATAATCATATCATCAACATATAACAACAAAATAGTATATCCCTTTTCAATTTTGTGGATGAAAAAAACATTATCATCAGAGTTAGGAAAGAATCCTAGTTGTAGAATTGTAGAACTAAATTTAGCAAACCATGCCCTTAGAGCTTGTTTATGTTTATAAAAGGCTTTATGAAAATGGGAAAGCTTGCCAAGTTATTGCTCATATCCAAGTGAAGGTTTTATATAGACTTCCTAAGAAAGATCTTAATTAAAAAAACATTTTTCATATCCATTTGGAGAAGTTACCATTTTCTAACAATTGTAATAGGTATAAAACTGCAAACAGAAATGATACGAGCCACTAGAGCGAATGTCTGCTCATAATCAATACCATATTCTTGAGTAAAACCCTTCACCGTTAACCAAGCTTTATAGTGTTCTACTGAGCTATCAACATGAGTTTTAATTTTGTAAACTCATTTGCATCCCATAACAGTTTTGCTAGACGGTAAGTCAACCAAGTCCCAAGTATAAGTCTTTGTTAAGACATCTAATTCTTCTTGTGATGCTGGCTACCAAAAAGGGTTTGCATTAGCTTTTATATAAGAGAAAGGTTCATGCAAAGAAAAATATAATGATAATCATATGGATAAAATGATGGTTAACATACTTTGGTGTGATCATTTGTATGTCCTACATCAAAGAGGTTAGAGGAAGGTAAAATTGCTTCATTGGTATGATTAGAAGATGATGCATCAAGAAATAATTCAACAAATAGATTGGTGAAAAAGGGTGAGTTGGTTTTAGACAAATTAAACTTAGACAAAGTATATAACATTTTATGTTCCCAAAATGTAACATGTCAAGATATATGAAGACTTTTAGAAATAGGATCCCAATAACGATAGCTTTTATGTTCTATACTATAACCTAAAAAAGCAACATAATTCTAGTTTTGAATGTTTAAGTAATTGTAGAAAAATAGAACAAGCTAATTAAAAGACTCTAAGAATATCATAATTAGAAGTTTTACCATAAAATCGTTCATAAGGATTTTGGTTATGAGTGATGTGAGAACACAATTAATTGTGTAATAATGGTAAAGGTTGCTTCTCCCTAGAATTGGTCAAGATATGATGTAGAGATTAAAAAGTACAAACAATATCAAGAATATGTTTGTGTTTGTGTTTGCATTCAACCTAGCTATTTGTTGTGAAGTACTAGAACAAGACCTATAAATACTAATGTCATGGCACGAAAGTAGAGTAAAAAGTTTAATATATTTATACTCTATAGCATTATCTATTCAAAGAGTTTTAATGACACAAGAAAATTGAGTTTTGATAAAAATAACAAAATTTGCATAGATTTTAGGTAGTTGTGAATGATTTTTCATAAAATATATCTAAATCAATTAAGAAAAATCATAAGCAAAAAAAAAAACAAAATAAGTAGTAACTATAGGAGAAGGTTTCCAAATATCAAAATGCACAAGGTAAAAAATAAGCAGAAGAAGCAAAATCACTATTATTAAATGGTAGAGCATGATGTTTACCAAGTTCATAGGAATCATAATCAAAATAATAATTTTTAACATCTCATAAAATGCCATTAGAACATAAAGATTATGATCGAAAGAGAAAAACATGAATAAGACAAGAATGCCATGTAGAAGAAGACACAAGACAACACACTTTGGCACAGTGTATGTAATTTGGGAGGGTGATTGAAGAGATGTCAGTTCAAATAGACAACTAACTTTATACCCTATCTTAAAGATCTATCCCATTTGTATATCTTGCACAGAACAACCATCATAAGAAAAGTGTATGTCAAGGCTAAGATCCTATAATTGTCTAACAGAAAGAAGATTTAGTAAGAGTTTAAAGACAAGAAATGCATTAAATAATAATAAATATGAAGTTGAGATATTACTAATATGACTAATAGATAAACAAGAGTTATTAATAATCTGAATAACATTAGAATTAGACATATAATTTGTAGATTTAAAAAACGAGAATAAGTAGTCATATGGTTAGAACACTCAAAGTCAAAGTATTAAGTGGAAGATGTATTTAGGATAATAGACTCTTGATAGATTGAGCTAAAACTTGTTTTAGAGTGTCGAGGTCCACCTGATGAAACAGTTCATCTATGGTAGAAGAGTGACTAGAAGATAAACCCTTAATGGTAGTTTGAACTCAGAATATATTTAGATTATGTTCATAATATATTTTAACAATAAGGAAGATGAAATTACTATTCCAAATACCCTAGGAAGAGTATATTATTATGTTATATATCTAATGGAGAGGTTTGTTGTTACAAGACAATTGAAAAGAAATTATATTTGAGTTAGTTTGAACTCAAATACTTATAAAATTCGATCGATTTGATTTCAAACAGAAATTAAACACGTGGTTTAATAGAAGAGAAACAATTATCAACTGGGCCAACCAATTGATAATGATGGAAGCCCATAAGTTAACCCAAACCCAAACTCATCTAAATATTTTCTCTCACTATCTTTCATGCCTTTCCACCAAAAAGACAAGGTTTTAAGAATTGGATTAAGCACTTTGAGATTCAATTCTGATCAAATTAGTTAAATCATTTTGATCAACCAATCCAATCATATTTTAATGCATAACAAATCTGTATGTTACTGGAAGTCAGCCGGGTGCGTTTAATGCTGTAACAGTGGCGGCAGCGTAGAAGAAGGGGCCATAGCCATAGGAGAGGACGCGTTTTTTGGGTTTTGCAACTTTTGCTTTTTATTATTTTTCAATTTATATTTTTAAAATTTTAATTTTCAAGGACTGGACCACTCTGTACAAGAGTGGACTGTGAAATGACAACGAATTGTTGGTCCAGTCACAATCCAATCTAAAAATACGTAGAAAACAAAGTCTGTAGCTACAAAAACCTGTTTTCAGCATTAGTATTGGTCCAACTGGACGGTCCGCCATGGTTTTGTAAACCTTGCAATAACAAAAAAAAAAAAATCAAAATCAAAAGCTCTCTACATTGCGCCTTACATTGTAATTATTATAAGGCCAAAACACTATTCCCACCCAAAGGTATGCTATATTCCAATTCCCTTATTTAATTTTGAAAAATCAAATATCCACCTATAAATTATGAAAGTTAATAATTTAAAGGATAAAATCATTATTTTATCTAAAATATTAAAAATAAATTAAATTTTTTTTTTTTCTCTTAACTCCTAAAAACTAACTATTTTTTTCTAGGTCAAATTTTGAAAAATAACATTCTTCCCTAGGGTTTGGTTTTCGATCCCGATGCCAAATCCAACACCATCGCCAACTAAGAAGTATTCCCGATGCACCACCATACTTTGACGACCTCTCTTCTCTCCTCTGAAATATCGATCGACCCAGATCTAACGATAGAACTCTTCGTCTTTCCAAATGAAAACGACGACCTCGTCTCCATCTAAGAAGATAATCTTCTTCCTAGACAGAGACGAGGTCATCGTCTTCGTCTGGGAAGACGAAGAGCTTTATCTCTCGATGAAACTCTTCAACTTTCAAGGTGAAGATGATGTCAAATCTGAACCGATTGACATTCTAGAAGAGAGAAGAAAGGTCATTGGAGTATGATGGTGCATCGAGAATGCTTCGTCGTCGGCAATGGCATCATATTTGACGTCGGGGATTAAAAACTAAACCCTAAGGAGGGGAAATGCTATTTTTCAAACCTTGGCATAGGGAAAATGGTTAGTTTTTAAGGGTTAGTAGGAGAAAAAAAAAAAGAATTTTAAAGGGTTAAGGTTCGTTAAATTTAACTACTCATAGGTGGGTATTTGAGATTGTTAGAGTTTTTAGGGGAGGGGGGGAATAGCTTGCTTGGGTGGGAAATAGTGCTTTGGCCTTATTATAAATAGGGGATGATTTCTCCTCTTCTTCCCACCTGCTTCTTCTTTGGTCTCTTCACACTCTTAGCTTCTCACTCTAATTTACCAATCTTGCCCTTCCCAACCCCCAAATTTCCCTCGAACCTCTAAGCCTACTGTAATTGCTTTTTAAAAAAAAAAAATTCAATTTTCTTCTCTGTACATATATAAGGTTTCTGGGTTTAGTCTTTGATTCTCTTTGTATATATACAGATTAGGTTTAGGGGTTCTTTTTTTCTTCTCTATTTGACCGTTATTGTAATTTCCCTCCATGTAACGATGAGAAGAATAATAAAGAAAAGATTGTTGGAGAGTTAGTTCGATCAGGATTAGGGATATTTTTATATTTTACATTATTTTCTTTGGCTTTTGTATTTCAATGGAGAATCCGCCTAGATCGTTCGATAGATCGGCTTTAGTTAAAAAACCTCGATTAACGGAAGATCCGACCCGGAGTTTTACTCAGAGAGCAGCCGTAGCTCAAAGATTTAGTACAAGTAGAGATTCAGAGGTCGATGAACGAGCTGGTGGCGCATATCAGCCACAGCAGCCACACCAAGAGCTGGTGAGTCAGTACGAGACTGCGCTAGCGGAACTGACCTTCAATTCAAAGCCGATAATAACGAATTTGACTATAATTGCTGGCGAGAATGTTCATGCCGCGAAAGCAATCGCGGCCACTGTCTGCTCTAACATTCTCGAGGTGAAATCCCAGTTTTATTGTACCTGTTTATCTGTTCCATTGTTTTCTGAATTGAATTGTACAGAAATTATTATTGCGATTAAAAAATAAAGAAAATAGTTAATCTTTTGTTTTTAAGTGACATAGAAGATATTTAAATTGTAACTGTAAAGGGTGATTAATGGAATGTCTTGGTTTTTGTAGAAAGTGTTTGCTTTGGATGTGGAATTGATGAGTAATTGCAAATTTGAAACTTTTGTTTTCAATTTTTGTGCAATTTAATTCAAGTGCTTTTGTGGATTGATGTGATTTTTGAGTTTGTAGCCAATGTGAGTATATGAAAGAAGATGTGCGGTAATGCGTAAATTGGTTAAATCTTTAATTGTTGACTTACATAGAGATGAGAACGTGTGGACCCGTTTCAAAATGGAGTTATCTGAAACCAGCCATTTGACGGGTTTAATTTCGTGTCTACCACAGTTACTCTTTATTTGCAGTAGTTATGCTTAAGTTCACACGCAGAGAGCCAGTGTTTCATAACCATACGGGTATTTTAAAATATGAGTTGTTCCAATTGCAGCATCTGATAAAAGTTATTAATATCTATCTATTTTGATTTTTCTCTAATTACAAAGCAGTGATCCTGCATATGGTCTGATCATTTGAAGACAACATAAGAGGCTCTTTCTTTGGTTTTTTATTTTCATTTTCTTGTATTGGTTCTCTAAGTTTGTTGGTTAATTCATTCTGTCAGATTTGAATGCAAGATTTACATCATGATTGAGCAATGTGATTGAACTTAAGATAGTATATGTTCTTTGTGACGTTAGCTGAAATGCATCAATCCTGATCAACTTGTTGTGGGGGCATGATCGCCTTTGAAATGGGTTTTGTTCTTTTCCATTATGTTTTCTTCTAAACTCTTCCCTTTGCATTTCTCCAAAGGAATCAGCAAAAGTTTTCCATGTCTGCTGGAAGTTGATATTGTACCATCAAATGTTAAATTATGCAGGTGTGATGCAAAAATTGTAAATATTGTTTACAAGGCTGTGTTTGATACTGGATAATTGCTGTAGAAGGTAGAGACTGAAGGTAGGTGGCTTCTTTGGAAGAAAGAACAACGACATAATATAGTGAAAAAATAGTTAACCATCTATATTTAAGCCACTCAAGGGAAAACAAGTTACAACAATTGCTTTAATAAGAGGACAGATGGATTGATAGACTGCTTCGTAAATTAGTTTATCAAGTTATGCTGGGAAGTCAGGAAACTTAAAAGGATTTGCTCTATTGTGATGAATTTTATGCACATTGTGATTCTGTGGTCATTATTTATGAAAAATCTTTAATTGGTTTATGCTTATTTGCTCTTATAGGTGTCTGAAACATCAGAAATCCACTAATATCTGGTTTCATGTTACTTTTAGAGAAGCATTGTTCCCGATTAACTCTATCCAGTAGCTGATTTTTTTATTTTCTTTCTTATTCTTCTTTGAGTTAGGGGTTAATTCAAGGATTTGTGTTTTAAAACCTCAATATATTGTTCACTTATTTGTTTGAAAGACTATCTGATCATAAAAATGCGTGCAGGTTCCCAGTGAGCAAAAGCTGCCATCTCTCTATCTTTTAGATAGTATTGTAAAGAATATTGGAAGGGACTACATAAAACATTTTGCTCCCAGACTACCAGAGGTTAGACATTTTTTTCCTTTGAACGACTTCTGGTCACAAGTTTCAAATTTGAGTAATCTATAAAAATTACTTATCTGAGACATTTTTATTTTTTCATTTTCAGTTTATCTTTTGAAGAAGCTATTTTTGCAAAATTAGTAAATGTTGTGCCCCTGAAATGCGTCAATGATATGTCTATCTGCTGTTGAGTTGCTTAAATTCATTTATATTTCGCCTTAGTTGTCAATTTCTTTTTTATCTTTTGGGAACTCTAGGTCTTTTGCAAGGCTTATAAACAGGTTGATTCTTCTGTTCATTCGAGTATGCGGCATCTTTTTGGAACTTGGAAGGGAGTTTTTCCTCCTCAGACCCTTCAGATGATTGAGAAAGAACTTGGCTTCATTCCTATGATCAATGGTTCATCTTCAGGAACAACATCCAGGGCTGATTTGCAGTCTCAGCGCCCACCACATAGCATTCATGTGAATCCTAAATACTTAGAAAGGCACCGCTTTCAGCAGTCATGCCAGGTAAGTGGAATTGCTCAATCAATTTTTAGCCATGGAACCATGTTATGCTCCATTTGTTCCTTACTATGTTTCAATCGTTTTCTCCCCTGTTATGATTTACTTTCAATCATTTTCAATTTCAATCATGTTATGCTCCATTTGTTCCTTACCATATTTCAATAATTTTTTCCCCTGTTTCTTTGGATATTCATTAATTTTAAAATTTGATGCAGGTTAACGATTCAAAGTAAATCGCTTGTATTTGTGTTACCTATTTTTTCAGTTGTCATCACTGATCTGAGGATCAATTCTATGCATGTTAAAAGTTGTTGCTTTGTGGCTTACCAAAGGCAGCTGATAATTTTTTTATCAATCCGCATGCACCAAACATCTACAGTAGTGGTTTTCTTTTCTTCCAAATTGATGGATACCATCATTATCATTTTGATGTAATCAAGATAGTTGACTTTTTCTATTCTTCCTGGGATTTTTTCTTTGTGAAATTTCACCAGATCATAATTCTATCGTTTTAACATTTTCTTGTTCCTCAACTAATTTTCTTTCACTCGGTATTTAATATTGATCTTAAATTTGTGTTTTGACTTAATTCTTTTTGTTTTATTGGTTTTACTTGATACAGGCAAAAGGAATGGTTAATGACATGGCTGGGCCTACTGCCAGCACTACTGTAGATGCCGAGAGGCCAGATAGGTCATTAAGCATCAGCACCAGCAGGTCATGGGTGGAACCTTCAGTCAAAATGCATGTAAGGAGAGTAGTTCATGTTTCCTTTTTTGTATATAGTTATTTTGTTTTTTAGGTCTCATGATATACTAAACTTTTCAGAGCTTTCGGCATTCATACAGAGAAGCGCAATGTGAGCCTATCCCTCGGAAGAATATTGGTGAAACCTATGGAGAATACGAATATGGCTCTGATCTTTTGCAGAATTCTGGCTTGGGAATTGGAAGAACCACTGGAAGGGTTATTGATCAAGGAAATGACAAATCTTGGGGTGGAGTTGGTAACAACATTGCAGAAACAATATCTGGCCAAAGAAATAGTAGCAATAACAAGCATAGCTTTCCAAATTACCCAGTTTCCAAATCTGCAAATGCTGATCTGCATCTACAGCCAACACAGAAGATATCAAGTAGAAGCAGCAGTGGCATGTCTAGTAGCTGGAAAAACTCTGAGGAAGAGGAGTTTATGTGGGAGATGCACTCAAGATTATCAGATAATGATGCAGCCAGTATTCCTATCATTTCAAGGAAGGATCGTTGGACTCCGGATGATCCAGAAAAATTGGTAATATTCTAGGATTAGGATTCTATAAACTGAGTTCTTATTTCTGACTTTGTGCTGTATATGAAAATCTATTCCTCAGCAAGAAATATAATTTCTAGAAATATTTGGAGGCAGAGGATAGAATGGAAGTCCCCTTCGATGAAAGTCTTCTTCCAGTGACTCTAATTTTGTTTCAGGTTCCTTTAAGTATTATTCATAGAATTAACTGAAAAACAACAGGGAGTGTCAAGCATTTGCCACCAAGAATAAACATGCTTTTAGGTCTTTTCCCCTTTCTTTTCCCTTTTAAGTCAAAAACCCTCTCTTGATGTGTGAATGGTTTGTTGTTTATTGATGTGTTTCACCATGTGGTGGTTAGATTGTTTCACTCAGTGCAACATATATTCCTGTGTCAAAAACATGCAATACCCTTATTTATGCTTATGAGTTGCTTCATTTCAGCCATTACTGTGCTTGTGGTTTATACTGACTTTAGACGAGTGTACTGCATTTTATTATCTTGGATCAGGTTATATAAAGTTACCCCTGTCTAGCCTTAAGAAAGTCCACTTCTATCTTGAGTTGGCTTGCTATTGTGAATTTCTTTTTTATCGGAATAATTTGTTTGTTTGCAATCTTTAACTGTTATGAGTGGGAAAATTTTGGTTAGCTATGTATATAGGGTACCTAACATATTTTAATCTGTCAGTGATATGGGGTGACATTAGCTTTTTTTCTACCTGATTTGTCTATAACCTGCAATGATTCTGGTCTTTTCCTTTTATTGACAAGTTATGATTGATTGTTTTTCTGGCTGATCTATGCTATCTGTTGCAGGAAATTGAGAATCACCTCCAAAAGCCTCAAAATGTGCATGATGTTGGGTCAAGGTTTGACAGAGAAACTTCCACTGATTCCCTTTCTACTGAACACAAAGCGCAAGAAACTTATGGGCGCAGAAAGTCGACAATATGGCCATTGAAGGAGTCACACTTAGAAGGCTATTCTGCCACCCTTGTTGGGTTGCCTACGAGCACAAGTTCTTCCCTGGCCAGGACAGGAGGTCGTCCACCTTTTGGTTCATCTCATTTTGGGGCGTCTGATTTTGGGGTTTTGTCAAATTCAGCAATTAGATCTACTGGTAGCATGGGGCAACAAAGTTTTCAGTCTGCAAGAGATGGATCACCCTCTGAACAGTCAACCATGCTCCAGTGTCCTCCATCACCTTCCTTATCGGCACATCATCACCATCAGAACTTGCAAAATTTGACCGAGCAAGACTATCCTCATATTCTTTTTCTGCCTCGACCTGATTCAAAAGCATCTTCATTCTCAGGACATTTGAACAGTGGGCCCATTAGCCACTCTAGTAAGGATTCTTCATCCGTTCTGAATTCTAATAGACACCTTGGTAACTTGGAAAAATTTCAGCCCCAAGACTTGAAAGGGTCATCTCCTGGAGGCTCTTCTTTTCAGTTAAACCATCACAATCCTCTTATACAGCCACTGCAACCAGATCCCAAGCAGCCTGAACCTTCCGGTCTGCCTCCAAAGCCACTTCCTTCTGAACCTTCTAATTTTGGAACTTCCTCAACGATTGGAAATGCATTTGATCATTCAAATACTCTTGATGGAGAAACTTCAGGACAATTGAGCACAAGTACATTGCTAGCTGCTGTCTTGAAGACTGGTATTCTTTCTAATTCAATCACTAGTGGCCTAGTTAGTCAGACATTCCAGGATGTGGGAAAAATGCCATCACGGTCAGATATTCAACCTCCTCTGCTATGTGGGCCTCTACCTACTGTGGTTACCTCCTCAGGACCCAGGGCTGTGTCAGGAACTCTTTCTTGTCCTGCTGCCCATGATAAGTCATCAGCTACAGCAAATAATTCCCATGGAAAGGTAGAATCACCACCACTGCCACCTAGTCCTCTACCTTCATCTCTTCTAAATTGTGCATCAACACAAAGTTCCAATTTTGAAAGCAAGTCCTCAAACCCTATTTCGAACCTCTTGAGCTCGTTAGTTGCAAAGGGTCTGATATCTGCATCAAAGAATGAGTCACCATCTGTCTTGGCTCCCCAAATCCCTACTCAGACACAGAATCAAAGTCCAGGGGTCTCTTCCAGTACTCTTGCACCTGTGTCTTCTGTTCCAAGTTCATCCAGCATTCCTCGAACTTCCACCATGGATGAGGCATCTTTTCCAGAACCTGCTGCTGAAAGTTCGGTCGATGTAGCTCATTCCACTTCAGTGGAGATGGAAAATCTCATAGGTTTGGAGTTTAAGACGGATATGATCCGTGAAGTTCATCCAACTGTGATCAATAGACTGTTTGATGACTTACCGCATAGCTGTAGCATATGTGGTCTTCGACTTAAACTCCAGGAGCGGCTTGATAGACACTTTGAGTGGCATACTTTAAGAAGGCCTGGACCAGATATTGTAGTTAGAAGGAGTTTTTATGCTAGGTCAGATGACTGGGTTGCTGGGAAGCCAGGACTTCCATTGGGATTTGAGTCTGCCAATCCGAATGAGTCTGGTAAAATAGTGGACGAGGGTGAGCCAATGGTTCCTGCAGATGATAATGAATATGCATGTGTTTTGTGTGGTGAGCTTTTTGAAGATTATTATGACAAAGAAAGGGATGAATGGATGTTCAAGGAAGCAGTATATATGACTACTCTGTTCAAGGACACTGAGGTAGCAACAGAAGATGCGTGTGCTGCTAAGGGTCCCATTGTTCATGCAAATTGTATATCGGAAAGTTCGTCTCATGACATCAGACTTAATAGTGGTGTTAAAATGGTAAGATTATTGACTTGAAGATTTCAGTGAGTCTGACTTCCTGTGTCTTACGCCTGCATCTTTGGTTGCAACTGATATTTTATGTGCCAAATGTGTAGTGGTCAAAATCCCAGATTCCCTTTTGTTTGCCTCATCTTTGTCACCTGATATTTTTTGTTTTTATTTTGGTAGGAAATGGATACATAATGCCTTAAGTTGAGAGACTACATGGAAGTGCTGGCTACAATCACAAGAAGCTCAAGTCAGGTTTTCTTTAGATAGCTTACCTGTGCATGTTCTTTCACTCTAATTACGATATGCCCCAAATTGGTGGTTAGAGCATCTAGTAGTGCTGCTTTTTTTTTTTTTTAAATGATAATTTTATAAAATACATATAAATGCCAGATAGTTTTCATCTCAACTCTGTTCACTAATGTGGTTGATGTGTCCTTTTATAATTTTCGTCATTTACCATAGTGGGGTTGCACTTAGTACCAGCATATAGACATGAGGTAAAGCAGTCTGATCCGTACCATTCAGCTTCAAATTATAGGAAGATTTTGTATCATTAAATATTTTTATGTAGCCTTCTTTTCGTTTCTTGCTTTATTTTTAATTGGTTTATGTGGATGTAGCTTTTGAAGTTGACCATTGTTTCTGAGTTAAATTGTTAGGAGACGACAATGGTTTATATTATTTACGTATTGCTAAAATTTTCTTGATTGGTCTTAAATGTGTGGCTTCTAGGCTTTTGCTTTTTGGCCCGTTTGTAAACAAAAAGCTATTGTGTATGAAGCTGAAGAGGTGAATTGTAGTGTACTTGATGTTGAGTTTCTCAGAGTTTGTTGGTTAAAGAGTATAGAACAGGTTTATCATTTTACTTGGATGAGGTAAGGTTTGATATTTTTTCAATTGACGAAAGGCATTGATTTTGCCCAATGATGCTAGAAAATGTTTCATTTTGTATTGCTTTTCTAGAAGTCTTAAAAGAGTCCGAAAGGTGATTCAGGTTTTACAACGTTTGAGGTACCCACAAATGCAATACTTAACTATGAATCTCCAAGACAAAGCGACCAAAAAGTGTTGCTTTACTGTTTTATCAAATTAAAGGTTTTAATGGTATATTAATTTGTCATCTCATGAACAATTCCTCCAAAGTATCTTTTCTATAGCAGTGACTCGTAAAATTAGGTCTTTTTCGTATTTGCGGCTCAACATTTTTGGGCCCGGGAGGTCGGGTTATGTTGGGTTGAAAATGGTAAAGTTTTAAGTCAAGGTTAACAAAAATGTGGGCTTTGATGGTTGTGTTGGCCCATAAAACATCAAGATTTATACTCATGAAAAATAATAATATTATGTGTATTTATTTTGAGTATATAGATAGATAAAACATTTATGTGTGTTGTTATATGATTAGATGTTATTTTATCTTTAATTTAAAATTTAGTCATATGATAACATTTATAAGTGTACGTATTTGTATATTCAAAATGAGTATATATAGTTTTATTGGAAAAATTACTACTCCACCTCTTTGAACGTGGTTGTATGAACAGCCGTGTGAAGCTTCAACTCCTCACATGTAAATTAAGGGCCGTGTGAAGCTTCAACTCCTCACATGTAAATTAAGGGCGTAAAACATTTAAAATCTTATAGCAAATGTTAAAAACATGGGAATTAATGGTATATGGTTGGTACATTGTTTTTTGGAAAGGAACGTACAGATATTGAGTGAGATAAAAGAAGATAAAGATGGAGAAATTTTACGAGAAAGACATGAAAACTCTGCTTCATGGTTATGATATGAATGATAAAAATTACTATTGTTAAAAGGGAGTTACAAAATTGAAATTGCCCGATTTGTCTATGACTATCCTTTCGTTTTGTTTTGTTACCGCTCTTTTTAAATGTGATAAGGGAGAATCATAGCACAAAAAAAAATGTTCAATTAAAAAAAGGTTTTTTAACCTTTAAGATACTGATGGATTGAAATGTTGCTGATGTTTGTTAATGTTCTATAACAATAGGAGCATGGGGGGTACGTGTAGTTATTCTATGTTGTTTGCATAAATGATTGGTTATAGTACAAGTGAGAGATTATTAAAATTAATGTTCTACAACAAATCTTTTTGTTGATATAAATCCATGAAATAGTTATATTTGAACATTTAAGTAGCACTTTTTATTTATAAATGCATATAATTATACATATGCATGGATAATTGTTCTTAGTATAAGTGTTTATAGCCTTGATAACAACAAAATAACAAATTAAAAATTTTAAATTCACAAGCACAAACCATAAACACAACAAGAATCTTATTTGTAGTCTATTGTTTCACAAACATAACTAGCCAACCATAGGGAGTATTAAAGAAATTATACCTGCATTTGGAGGCTTCTTCACTTTTCACAGTTTGTTGGAGGAAACTACAATCATTTCAAAACTTGAGCATAGGGCCACACCTCGATATCCACAAGAAGCATAAACAAAAAAAGGTTGAAAATGTGCATCAATGTCTACTAGAAAGGTTTTGAAATTGCGTCTGCTTATACTATGTACAATTGTGCATCAGGATGTACAATTGTACATCATTCTTATCCATATTCTATACAATCTATGATATATCTAGATTTCGGGGGGATAAGGATCATGGATTATCTTTATCCAAGGATCATGCATGCTCGAGCATAATATATGCATGATTTTGCATCGATTAGGATTATTCTTATCCAATTGGATAAACCTCAACTTCCATAATTTCAGTCACATTCCAACATCTCAATATTATTATACTTTGGTCCCTAGATGCAATAAATTACATCTCAAGCCAAAAGACATCTTGATACTCAAAATCCTTTATTTAGATACAAGATTGGATTCATCTCAAATAATCTTATGTCTTTAGAGCTTGATAAACTCCTATTATCTATGATCTATAGGCTCTTCATTAGCCATTAGCAAAACATCATGATCACCTGACTAATGAAATATCAATGACTGGTTTTTAACTTGTTAGTGATATGGTTACTTATATAATTTTATCATTGTGTCATATGACATTTCTCAAATGTAGAGTTATAAATTTAATTTCTCCCACAGGAACCTTCAATGTACATAGTTTGGCGTTTGTCAGTAATTGAATGATATCAAATTGAACACTAACTTAATTCCATTGTGGTCACAGATTTAAGTGGTCATTGTCATCCATTAGTAGGTCTATCTAAAATATCAACTTTTATACTTGTGAGTGATGAATCCTCTATTGATCTATTATAATTTTTGTATATATCTCGAAATCACTAATCACCATATTTTTTACAACCCTTTATAAAAACTATGTTGGATTGGTCTCAAACTATATTTATAGGGTTGGTAGAATTGTGATAAGGGAATATTGAGTAGCTTGATTGCAAAGACCTTATGAACACATATGATGGTTAATCTAAAAATGTTTTTAGTCTTAGTATTACCCTGACCTAGGATACAAATAATATGATAAAGTTATCATGGTTTTGAATAAAACTATTGAAGGGTAATGATAGATCTCACGTGTTGAGGTTATTATCAACCTAGTGTAACATATAAGTGCATATTAATTACATGTCCACTAACATGATGCGCTAAAAGAATTTTACATAGATGGTAATCCTAACATTTGTAGAATAGATCTTTTGATAAACGATAGTGCATATAATCTTTATACTTGAGGTTATTAGAATGTTTTATGCACTAATTGGCTTAATTTGACATTAGCCCAATCTTACATTTTTCAAAGGGCTATCAAAAAAGCAATGGTTGACTATGTTGAGAAGTTTAACGAGACTATAGTAGATCAACAAAAGATTAATCACTCTCATGTACAAGAGCAAATATCACAATGTATTGTTTGGTTATAATAGCAAACTAAGATCTATGACCATAGTGGGAATAGGTTGGTGTCTGATCCAATGTCAATACAACTGCTGCTTGACTAACTAAACATTTATATCAAGGATAGTCTAATGTAGACACTAATTTTGTGCCTCAACTTTCATGAGATATCAGTTGATGAAAAGGGTTGATGCATGATGATTATACCATTAGAAGGTTAATATTAGTCTTTCATTGATTCTTTATTAGTTCGTTTATGAATAAATGGATGATTAATGGTAGATTAGTCACTAGTTATTCACTGTCAATATGATACAAAACTTATGGGTCACACACTATAAAAGGGTTGATAGTCATATTAAAAGGTTAATGATTTATTACATGTAAAGAGAATCACACTTAAAGACTAAGATTTTGAGTTCTATTAATGAGTAAATATGAATCCAATTATATCATGATGAATGTCTTACTCATTATTAGACTTAAGTGCATAGGATTAATATATTAGGGGTCAAATGATAATAATCCTAAAGTTTGAAGGTAGAATGCAATTTGTGGAAGTTAGATTATGATCTAAATGTATAAAGAGTGAATCGCCTAAGAGGTAACCTGAAAATGACAAATTTAGATCTCCAAAAATGTCTTAATATTTTGAAAATAAATATTAAGAACATTTAAAGGCCCAATTAATATTTAATAAAGGATTGGGCCAAAAATGCTAATAACCTAAGTCCATGGGTGGACTATATGAAAGGTCCATTAGGGTAATGATGTGTCTCATATAAATTTAGACATTATCATAAATTATTCAACCTCAGTTGTTCCGGCCTTTTCATAAAGAGAAATTTTTTCTTTTAAAACTTATATAATCAATTCACCAATTCAAGGTGATCTAATAATCATTAAAGACTATAACAAACCTTCGTACTTTCATGCTTTTGTGGTTACCTTTGTGTAGATTAGCAGAGACCCTACTATATTATAGGGAGTTCTGGAAGATTTTGGGACAAATCCGGGGTGGAACTCTACATGAAGGATCTTTCAAACATAAGTTTGGCTCTTAAAAGCTTTTTCTTTTTAAGTGTAGTAACCCTTAGGTCATATAGGGGTTGTTTTGTGATCAAAATTTTTATGTTATAAATTTATTCTATTTTTGTATTTGTTAGTTTAAGGATCATAAAATACCAATAAAAAACATGTTAATTATCATTCATTACGATGCATTTGTTGTTGGTTTTCAAAATATTACGAACATGTAGTTGAATAATACAAAAAAATTCACATGAAAACTCTCAAAGATCAATTAAAGGATGTAATATGTATTTTAAATCAAAAGAGCATCTTTAGAAAACTTACTTATGTGGTTGACTCCTTCACTTTCAAAATCTTTGTAGAATCCTTGCTTATATGTTCAAGAGTAGAACAACACTTATTCTGTCCACATGGATACAACAAATTGTTACACAGTAATAAAGAAGCCTAGGACAAGCTCCAATGCATGCTAGAATGATCTAAAAGGTGAGGATATTTGAGAGTAGAAAAGGTTTTGCCAAGATTGTTAATGTTATCTCAAAAATTCGTGTGGCTAGGCTGAATAAATTCTTTTTAAATAACATCAAGTGATGACTAATCCATTTTATGGTAACCTTAAACAATTTTGTCCTACGTCAAACCCGAGTCAACTAATGACAAATATCATCCTAGTCATTTTTATATTGGGTTAGAACAATTTGGTAGTGGGTAGACTGGTGATTTTGATCACTTAGTTTCAATAACCTCATAGAGATCAAAATCACCATTCTGGAAACCAGATATGTTTCATTCTATACAAACATAAAACTTTTAAATATTACATTTGACCTTTTGTTATGTGTGATCTATAGGGTGCTTTATGTTGGTAGTGGATAAAACTGTGATCGATCTACAATAAGTTAGACTTCTATTTACAAACTAAGATTTGTCTCTAACAACCAATCTCGCTTAGATTTTCCCCCTTTTCATTTTTGTCAATCTTTCTCTTAAAAAACCATTTACATCCAATAGGAATTATTCCTTTTAATGGATCAACAAATGTCTATAATTGATTAGCATGCATGAATTTCATTTCAAAATTCATGACTTCTAGCCACCTATTATAACTAACATCTAATATTGCTTATTCATACTTTCTAGGATAATCATCATGGTTGACTTCTCTAACCATGAAGGATTCAAAATCCTTCACGTGAAAAAATTTATATCTATCCAAAACCTTAAATACCATAGAAAGTCTTCACATTGGAATTACAACATTAGATATTAAGGCTCGCTAAATAGATGTTTCTAGTTTAGCTTTGTTGGCTTGTGGCTCCTTGAACTCTTCCCTGAGCTATTTTTTCTTCATACACAACTTTCTTGTAAGAATTCTTTTTCAAAGAAGTAAGCATTTTTGCTAATCGTAATCCTCTAATTAGCTAGAAAATAAAAATGACCTCTTATACCATTTTTAGGATATCCAATAAAAGGACTCTTCTTGAACTTCACATACAACTTTTCTATTTTCACTATCTTAACATAAACTAGACAACCTCAAATTCTTAAATTATTGAGATTAAGAGGTTTACTATACCATATCCCATATGATGTTTTCTTGATGAACTTTGTTAGTGCACGATTTAGAATGTGTATAGTAGTCTAGAGGGTGTATCTCGACAATGACGTCAACAAGTTAATGAAATTTATCATTGATCGTACCATAACCAATAAAGTGTGGTTCATCCTTTTTGATACATCATTGAGCTATGTTGTACATAGATGAGTTAATTGGGAAATAACTCCATTATCTTTTAAGAATGATTGAAATTATGAATTCAAATATTCTCCTTCGCAATCTGATCATAAGGTCTTAATACTCTTTTTAGTTTGTTTCAAAACTTTATTCTTGAACTCTTTGAACTTTTCAAATGATTTAAATTTTTATCTCATAAGATGCAAATACCCTTACCTTGAATAATCATTGGTAAAGGTAATGAAGTATTGAAATCTTCCCCTAGCCATGTCATTATATGTCCCAATTACATATGAATTTGTTAATTCTAATAATTTTTTGGCTTGTTCTTCTCTATTAATTATGAATCCAACTAGTTTAAAAACCTACTATCTATTAACTAGTTTAATCTTTTGTCCTTAATATGGCCTAATCTATGTTGCCATAGAATGTTGGGATTAATTTCATTTCAAATTATTTTATTTGTAATGTAACTTATCATGATATGATCATTTGTTTCTAAAAAATATAAATCATTTGTATTTATTGTTGTGTCAACCAAAACATATAAAATGAATAAGACATTCATTTCCATTAAATTGTATATTGTAACAATTTTTATGAAAAATAGAAACAAAAATGACATTTTTGGTAGCATTGGAAAAATAAAACTCTACACAAACTCAAAATGTGTCTTGATTGAAGTATCAAATGACAAGTCTTCATGGCCTCAACTGCAACCCTTGCACCATTGGCCTTTTTCTAAATGACTTCATTCCTTGAGAGAACATAACCATTCTACATTCTTTATAATGAAACACAAATATGAGTTGTTATTGCTAAATTTGATATCTAGTAATGATAATTTGAATTAATCTATAATTCAAATTCAAAAACATGATGGTAGGATATACCTGCTCAATTTTCTTTAAGCTCTCAAGATATAAAGAATTCTTTCTCTTCCAATGTCCCTGCTTGTTCCAATGGAAACATTATCCTTTATCTTTGGCCTTTTCTCTCTTGGATGAATCATTTTTTCTTAAGCACCATTTTTTGTGGCCTAACTTTCTTCTAATTCTTTTGCTTCTTCTTAGTTTTACTAAAAGAAGCTATGAGATGACTTTTTGTCTCTTATCTTCTTTTACCCTACAAATAATATTGTTGAATCTCATTGAGTAGCTTTAGAGGGTTTCACTAATTTGATTGATATTATAATTTGTTATAAATGACTTATAATTAGGCAACAATGGTTATAGAATCAAATGTGAAGCATCATAATCTTAAATACATCTAGCTACGCTAGATTGTTTATCGTTTTAATGACATGACCATTTGATGGAACACCTTCCTTCAACCTCCTTCCAAATAAGTTTGGATGAGCACAACTCGTACTCTTTAACTCTCAATTTTTGTTGTACAACTATTTTAAAGTGGTGAGAATCTCATTCACACTCTTCATGTTCTCATGTTGACTTTGAAACTAACATGTAGCTTTAAGTTTTTAGGTCATCTATCTCTTATTTTTCAAATATTTCTTTTTCGTTCGACATGGCTTCCAAACTTACCTAGAATGGAATGTGTGATTCTAAGACATATATGGTTTGCTCAAAGTTGAAAACAATTCTCAAGTTTCTTAACCAACCTTTGATATTAAGCCAGGTCGGTTTATTATCATTCATTATTTGAAATAAAAGATTGCTTATTTTAACAATTTATCACAAAATAGTAAATACAAGAAAAGAAATAAAATTTGTAATTGTCTTGTAATTTTAAACTTCTAATGTTAATTGAATTAACCCTTACTATTTTATTCGAATCCCATACTCTTTAAATATTGATATGAAAAATTTTATTAGAGTAAATTTCTAATGGGAAATCAAATTCTTATTTAATTCAATTAAATCTCATATAATAAAAACCTTGGTCTATTAAATTCAATAAGTAAGATATTTCTCTATATAAAGTTTGAATTGATCCTTACCGCTGGCTTTGAATGCCTTGCATGATAGATTATTGATTCCTTTAACTAGTTACATCAGAATCATTATGCTTTCTTGAGATGAAATTCCTGTTATTCCTATACATAATAGAGTTATTAGGCATAACATGAATTTCCTTTTTAGAATAGGAAAAACTAATTCTATGACATAAATTTAACATCCCTCACATAATATAATTATTGGAATTTCTAATTTTATGCTAAAAATTAATTTTTTCATAATGAAAAGCTTAGATTTAGTAGTTTTTCTTAGGGAGATTATTAGGTTTATCATATAATTAACATGTCTTACTATTATTATATACTCATAACATATATGCATCCATAAACATAAAACATGGTGGGATGATAATAGGATTTTAGAAAATACATCTTAATTAGATAAACTATTCACCCAAATTCTAATTCTTCTTGAATCTCTATCTAGTCGTGTGTTGAACGATTGCATAATTAAGTCTTAGGCATGCAAATCTGAATTACAATTCAATCAAGACACGTAGCCCTAGACATAAAAAAAATAAAATTAATTATTACATGTCATCTTTAATAGAATACTTCATGCCTTATTTAAAATTTGGAAACCCAAATATCGCTCATGATCATCCCTAATAAAAATTCTTCTATTAATGTAAATAAATATTCATTATTTAATTATTATGAACACATTCATAATAGCATAATATGCTAAGGTATGCAAAGTGAATAAAAATTATATCAAATTTGTAATGGATGTTTATTCAAGAATTTAATGAATAAAAGTATGATGCAATTTCTTAATATTTATAAATATTTGGGCTAATAAATAATTACTTATAATTAGTTCATGATTATCCAAGGGTACATTAATATTTTACCTCATTTATCTTTATAATATCAATATATTGCTTTTCAAGTTGAATAAAGTCATCTTATCTTACTTAATCAAATTTACCCCAAAAAATATTTTACTTAATCAAAATTAAATGTGAGATGAGTTAATTGTGACTTGAAATAATGCATATTCTATTATACACATTATCATGGACATACATGCATCAATTTATAATTCATCACATGAATTAGATTACTAACTAATGACACAACCAAATTTTCATCATAATGAATATACAACAATTGTATACACATTAATCTTCATCCATTTACATTTTAATTACATCAAAATGAAAAAAATTAGCATGTTTGTACATGTTTTACTAGGACTAAATGTGTCAAACATTTTCATCAAAATTTTATCAAAGATCTTGAATCAATATATACATATATTCATCCATACAAGCATGTTCTCAATCACCATTGATAATGCAATAAGTTTTCAACTAAAAATTACATATTTATATTCTTGTAACATAACTTCTCAAACTATTCCATAAGATCACATATTTTCAAACTTTTGGTATCAAAAGTAACATGCATGCAATTTTTAGAGGGTTTTCTCATGCATTATAAAACAAAATTGGCAGCAGAATAAAACATATAAACACGAGAAACCCAATCCCAAGTTCAAGGGTTAATTATATATGTAAAGTGAGAAGGTTAGAAAGCTTCATACTTGTGTTTGGAGGCTCTTCCTCTTCGAATTCACCTCAAATCCATCCCGGATTGATAATGTTGTTGCACTTGCTTTCTATGTTCATTTTCATGGTCTAGGTTTGACTAATTAATGTATTTTAGGTAGAACATTTAGGCTTAGGAAACAATTTTAGTATTATTTTAGTATTTTATTTATTTTAATATTAATTTTTATTTTGTAGGAAATTTCACGAAAATTAAGAGAAAGAGCATCAAAGAAAAGAAGAAAATAAATTGATTCCTGATTGTGATAGAAAAGATTGAAGATACGTGCAAAGAATGAAATAAATCGAAGTGAGAAAAGAATATGGGTGAAAAAGGGAAAAAAATAGATCTAATGCTGAACAAATCCGAGCAGAAGCAACATGCCCACTCTTGCATGAAGGAACATTATAAAAGAGCCATTAAGCTGCATGAGGAACAATTTTCGCATTCAAAATTTTAGTTTTTGCAAGTTTTATCAGTTTATAGTTTTGGCAGCAGCTGACAATCACCTCTATTTTATGGATTTCTGTGAACCACCAAGAAACCAAATGTCGGTGGAACATATAAGCAACAACCTTAAGGATGACAAAGCTAGCAATTTAAGCGCATCTACAAGCAATAACTAAGATATTTTTACTTTATAATAGATTCTTACTTACGCATTCTTATATTTGTTATTGTGTATTTGTAATCAATATAAATGGCTAAGTTTCATTATTTTAGGAACTAAAAAGGATTCTTCAATCCCCATAGACTTGTAGTATTTTATTATCTTTATGTTTTAAAAAATTGTCAATATTTTGATTTAATGGACGGTTTTCTAACACCATACGTTGAGTTAAAGACCCAACTTTATACATGTTAGTAGATTCATGTAGACTAACGAAAGGTAGGTACGAAATTAGTGCATCCATTCATTAAACTTTGATTTTTGATATTAGAGATAGGTCAAGCCCTTGTGAATTCATTGGAATCACAAAGCTTAAAGGGTTTGTATTAACCAAGTATCACAAGAGTATATGTCTATTTAATCTTACACGTCTAGTCAACCTTGAGAGGGAAATTAGGGTAACTTAGGATATTTAACCATTAATACATTACAATTACAGGAAGAACTCTCATGATTAACTACAAGTTTATATGGGATTGTCGGTAAAATCTTACTTTCTAGATACAGTTGATATACTAGTTTAGTTAATAACAATAGAGTTGCATTAGACATTAAAATTAGTAGTAGTAGATTTTAGTCGCATTACTAATTACAAATTTAACATTGATCAGGCTTCCTAGCTAATTTAGTCTACGAAATGAATTAGTAGTTGATTTTCCAATATCTGTGGGATTGATATCTTTTGTACTACTAGTCAACTTATGCACTTGTGAGCTAGACGCAACAAACGTTTCCTTCATAAACTCTACGAGGCCATAAGTGATATACAAGTGCTAGCCCATGATAATAGCATGAGTATATTGTAGGATTGATGAAGAAATTTTTGAGGAAAAATTTATTCCAATGGAGAGAGAGTGGTGACAAGGGAGAGAGAGGGTGGCTCTTAATTTTGATTAACTATTTTCTCTACTTAGGATTATGAGAATAACATTACTTTATAACATAACTTTAATGATCCTTTTATATACTCCACCCCAAGTCTTCTTGGTATTTGCACAATTAGCCCAAACTCATTAATTTTATCAATTAGGCTTAATAATATTAATTAGGTCTTAATTATATTTCAAATATTTATTCATAAATATTTTTAAATATAATTTTTAGTTTCCAAAATCACCAACCTAAGGTGATTCATTCTTTGCGCTCAAAACCTGATAATTCAAGTTGAATCAAATGACCTTTTATATATGTGACCCATAGGTTTCCTAATATACTAGTAGTGAATAATATTCATGATTAATACACTATTAACCATCTAATTATTCACAGACCATGAACAGTATCTAACAAGACATCAAGACCATTTAATATACTTGGAATCAATGTTAACTAATGTAACATTTCCTTGATACAATTCCCATGCAATCAAATCTCTCATCGTACTGATATTTCATCAAAATTGAGACATATACATGATGTTTACCTTAATTATCTTGACTTCTTGACTTAACCTTTAAGACAACAATCAAATTTAATTAGATTTAGGCTTTGAGTTATCAATTAAATAATGCCACAAGATATCTTTCTCTCATACCCGAGAGTGATGATCCTTTGTTGATCCACCATATTCTTACCACATTCTTTTATATGACCAATCACTACCATTTTGATAACCTTCCAAGAAAAGTTACGTTGGGCTAACATCAAAATAAGCCAGTTTGTGTCTAAAACATTATGGTGATCTTAAGTCTACAGATCACATACACCACTATCATTTAGAGGATTCATTTCATAGGTATTAGAGTTATCATCTATGTGAAACCCTCTTATTGGATATATTCGGTAGACATACTTTTGGCATGCACCCATGTATTACATCAAGTTGACACCCATAACCATGACACATGAGATTTGTTGCTATTATTCAGTAGGGTTATTCAACATTATGATAGTTTTATTATATTATCTATGCCTTTGGTTATAATAATACTAAGGTTACGAATGTTTTTAGATTGACCACCTAATGTGATCATATGGTTCTCATGATTAAGCAACCCATTGATCCTCTTATTATATATCTACCAATTTAAGGGTATTCATCAAACATATATATACACAACTATAAATGATAAATAAATAAAAATTCCATTTCTTATTAATATTAAAATAAGTACATTATTAGATGATAAATGTTTTAAATAGATTGACTCTAGAAAACCTATTTGAACAAATAGGACATAGTATTCTTGGATTTAACAAGACGAAAATTAGCAGTCATACATTTACAACATGAAAAATCAAAGTACAACGCTAAAAATGTACTTGGGGTGACATATAAGATACAAGAAATGGAGGTACCCATGATTGACTGAGCTAAGACTTGTTTTATAGTTTTAAGGTTTACTTGACTAAAAGCTCGTCTATGTTAGAATCGTGGCTAGAAGACGAACCTTTTATAGTAATAGTTGTTGTGTTATAAGTAGAAGCCTTAATAACCAGACTTAGACTTGGTATGATTGTACCGTTTAGTGCATTGCTTGGATTACAACTTAAAAAATTCATAGATAACATGTCTCAGTTTGTGACAATACTGTAATGTCACTTTATGATGTGATGATGAAAAAGCAAGAGTAGTTAGAATAGTGTCAAGATTGAGAAAGGTATTCTTATGTAATAGAGAATATAGATTGATTCAAACTTATCATTTAATGTTATAGTATATTAATAAACTCGAAACTTATCTCGTTCTTTTGCATAGAGTGTAACACCAAGAGGTTCATGTCATTTTGGTTTAGGTAATTATAATTGATCCCATAAAGTAGTAATCTCTTAGAATTTTATTAATATACTAGCTCAATTTTTGATGCATGTGAC